>NW_004567156.1:1112396-1130646 GCF_000260355.1 Condylura cristata
CCTTGTGGTGGCACAAGGGGTTAGGACGCAGCACTGCAAGCTGGCCGAAGCTGCTTCAGTGCAAGTTCGATCCCCAGCTGCGGAGGTGACACACATGGCCTGGCAGACCTCTCCTGATCCACCCGCTGCTCCCTCAGCAGTGTACTTCATTGATCAGCCTGTTCTGCTCCCCACTCTGTCACAGGTGAAGCCTCTCACCCCCCTTGCACCTCTGGTTTGTACCCCAGTTCTGTATGCATAAAGAAATCATTAAAAAAAAATGAACTAGGTTCTAAAGGCAGGGGAAGGGGGGGCTTCAGAGGTACTAACTACCCATCATACTGGGGTCTGGAAAGGAAGGTGAGAAGAAGGGTATGGAAGCGGGTGGCAGACCTCCACGGCTGAAAGGCACATCTCTGGCTCATCTCCGCCCCCCAAGGCGTGGATCTCATTGAGTTGTTGCCAGAAGCTGTCAGGGTCACTGGTTGAAAAGACAGGGCCAAACCCTGGGGAGGGAAAGGAAGTTGAAATCAGTGAGGAAAGGTTCTCCCTAATCCTGACCACCCTCAGTCAGTAACAACAATACTCCCTTATATGGGCAGGGCAGAGGCTAGCGACCTTTGGTAGGAAAATGAGCCTCATTTCCTTAACAAAACGGCAGCAGGTCCTGTAGTACATATATAAGTATAAAAAACAAATAAGGCCTATTTCGTCAGCAGCAAAGCCAGAAAAATAGTATTTATCTCAGAGAGCTATTGAGAGGACTAAATAAATTGATTCTGTAAATCAGAGTAATGCTTGACACATAATAAATTCAAACTTCTTCATTATTCACTTATTGATACCTTCATTAAACATGTACTAAGCCCTTAATAACTGTCAGCTATCATGAAATTTATTTATGCAGACAAATGACACGTCTTGCCTTTGGGGGATTCTTAATCTAGTAAGTATTTCATTTGATCATCATGTCAACCCTGGCACACTGGCAGGATAAGACAAGTGCAGACCCACTGGATGGATATTGACACTGAAGCGAAGAAAAGTTGAGATAACTCAGGGCCCTCCCTGGTGGTGCAACGGATTAAAGCTTCAGCATTGTGAAGCTGTTGCAGCCACTGCAGCACGAGTTCCATCCCTAGCCAGGGAGCTGACCCACATGGGGCAGCAGACCTCTCCTGGCCCACCCACTGCTCCCCTAAGAATTATAATTTGTCATTCTGCCATTCTGCCTGTTCTGCTCCGTACTCTGTCTCTGGTGAATCCTCTCACCCCAGCACCTCTGGCCTGTACCCCAGTTCTTGTGTGCATAAATAAATAAACCTTAAAAAAACAAAATTTAGATAACCAGCCTAAGGACCTAGAGTACATCTAGGTGGACCCAGGCCAGGTCATCTGACTTCCACTTGATTGGGGAAAGGTTACAGTGTACGTAAGAGTCTCAGATACTTCAAAGTCTCCTGGATCTACCAACAACCCATGGTCACCCAACCTCAGTCTATAGGAAATGGACAGAACTGAAAACAACTTATTATTATGAAGGTTTAAGAAAGCAAAGGCACCTGCCTAAGTAAGGTCATGACCATGCTTCTCCCCCCACTCCATCCCCTTGTTTGGAATGTCCGCTAGTTTTTGTACATATTTTGTGTTATCTTATCATCTGCTATATAAATGGTGACTTGCTTTACTACACATCATTCTCTCAAACACCTTCCATTTTATTGAAAGTGGCTGCACTACATCTTTCCTTATGGCTGAAGAGAATTCCACGGTGTGCACAGACCTCCTCTTCTGGGTCCCACGCAATTAATTATGGAGCGTGTTATCATTTCAGAAACAGTGGAAGTGGCTGGTGCTTCTCACATGCACATGGACACCAGTAAGGCTCACCCGGAGCACAGGAAGGCCCACCAGTGTTTATCCTTGGCCCTGGATTTTCCTGCCCCCTGCTGTCCCGGCCACGTCCTGGTTACCTGGGTCATGGAAAGGCACCAGGATGTAGTGACTGGGCTCCATGGGGCTGCCGCGCCGCTGGTCCACAATGCGTCGAGCCTGGATTTTGGCGGCGTTGATCTCCTCCCCCATGCTGCCCGTGGTGTCCAGAACAAAGCTCAGGCCAGAGGCTGGGGTGATGTCCAGCAGCCTGGAGCAGGCCAGACACATTGAGGGGTCTGCATGTTTGCCCCCAGCCCTCCCAGGAAGCTGCCTAGGAGGTCACTTACCTGGAGAAACCCTTGTCTCCCAGGCGGTTTTGCAGGAGGCTGAGGGCCTGAATGGAGGCCAGAAGGGCCAGCTGTGCAGCCTGGAGGTGCAGCATGTGGTGGGGGGAGAAGCCTGGGGCTGTGCTGTCCTTGTTGATGCCTCCCCGTGGTGGCTGGGAGCTGCTCTGGTCAAAATGACCCCCGTGGCTACATTTTCCTGGGGTAGGGAAAGGGATTGAGAGGTGGAGGTAAAAACTCCACTGTCTCCTAAGAAATGGAGGCCCTTTCTGACCTGGTCTGCCCACTCGCTCCTCAGCAATGACTCAGCAGGAAACGATGGCATCTCGAGGAGAGAAAGTATGGAGGGGTTAGGCACTACAGGACTCCCTGACCCTGTCAGTCCCCAGAAACTGCCTCAGGCGATAGAGAAAGAAGCTGCTCCCCAGCCAGTGATCACAGGCCCTCCCAGGGCCTCCCTCCCACCCTTCCCACTTCCCAACACCCTCTCCCCCTGAGGAAATGATGCCTTGAGGGGTTGGGCAAGGGACTACATGACAGATCCCCAGTGAGAGGGTGGGGGAGATGGACCTGACTTTCTCCCTGTACTTTGGGGGCTTTTCTGCCTGGTACCTGGAGGCTTGGGGGGATGAGTTCCGAAGTAGCCAGAGGTGAGGAGTGGGAAGCCCAGCAAATTCCCAGGGCAGCTTAACTCCTTGCAGTCGGAGCAAGTAGCATCGTCCACTGTGAAGAGAGCGTAGGGGTCTGGAACCCATGATTCTACTGCCCAGACCTTTCATCCTGTTCACCCAAACTTCCTGGGCTCTTCCTCCCTGCTGGGATGAGGTAGAAGCCCACAAGTCCCCCTTCTCGGCTTTCTGAATGAAAACCTGGAGTTTATGAGCTGATGATAAGACTGAGCACCTGGGCTGGACTGTGCTAGAAGACCCTGGCTTGGGGACCAGTCCTACAGGGATCAAGTGCTCATGAACCGTGGCTGGAAAGTGGACTTGCAATGACCAGGAGGCGGCTTCTAGGTCACAGCTGGGTTGGAAGACTGAGGGGCCATGAGAGAAGGCCTGTGGGACCCAGTGGGGGTGGGAGCCATGTGAATGGTAGGTTCTGCAGACCAGCAAGTCCTCCCCTTTGAGGGGTTTGGGGGAGTAGGAGAAAGAGAGAGGAGGGGAGGGAAGGGGCTGTAGGGGAAGGGGGAGGGGTGGGTGGTGGTTAGGGGGAGCCACCTAACTGACCTGGCCTTTGGTCAGATTGGGGACTGCAGAGGTCAACCCACAGATGAAGCAACATCATTACATCCCATGTGACCTCAGGCTGCGACATGGTGGCAGGGGAGGCTGAGAGGACGTGGTGCTGTGGGCTCCCCCAGTTCTACCTTGTGCCAGGCTCTGGAGCTCCATCCTTGGCCAGAGGAGGTGAGGGTGTGGCTGCTGCTGCCCCAGTTCCACCCAGTTGCTGTGACTATAGAAATCCTGCTCCGAGAAGGAGAGAACAGCGCCATGGTGTGGCGGCTTTTTCTCCAGCAGAACCCTTTATTCCAAGCTCCCCACTGTGAGTCTCCTCCCCACTATTTCTACCCTGTCCCCTTCACTGCCTTCTCCATTGCCCAGAACAGATTTTTTAAAAAAGTTTTTCTGTTTATGTATGCATAAAAGAGCTGGGGTGTAGGCCAGAGGTGAGGGGGTGGTGAGAGGATTCACCAGAGTCAGAGTGGGGAGCAGAACAGGCAGGTAGACTGAAATGCCCTGCTCAGGGAACAGTGGGCAAAGTCCACAGGAGAGGTCTGCTGCACCAAGCGGGTCCCTCGCCCAGGATGGATTGTGCTACAGTGGCTGAGCTCCATAGTGCTGAGACTTAACCCTTTGCACCACCAGGGGTTTTTTTTTTTTAAGGATTATTTATGCATAGAAGAACTGGGGGAGGTGTGAGGATTCAGCAGAGACAGAGTGGGGAGACAACAGGTAGACTGACTGAAACACTGCTGAGGGGAGCAGGGTGGAGACAGGAAAGGGCTGCTGCACTGCATGTGGGTCAGCTCCCTGCCCAGATCAGATTTACCGAAGTAGGTGGTAGGTGCGCTCTGGGTGTTTTTCCAGGTCCCACCCTCAAGCCAAAGCCCTTGTGACCTCGGTGCCTTCCGCTCCCCCTAGCATCTCTCCTGCTAAAGTGTCTGCCCTGTTCTCACAGGAGCGTGGCCAATTTGTAGATAGGAAACTTGGAGGAAGTCTGAGGGCATTGGAAAGCACCCCATCCCTTCTAGAGGGGTGTATGTGCGGTTGGGGGCGGGGCAGGAATTAGGAGACACTATGCACCAGACAGGAACTGGAAGCCAACACCCCTCCAGCCATCCCCCAAGCTGTTCTCACCTGTAAGGCGTGAAGAGCAGCCCCCAGGCGCTGGCGGGCCACGGTGTAGTCAAGGGCTCTGGCAGCGGCCACAGTCTCCCGCAGCGCCCCCACCAGGCGCGTGCGCCCCGGGCCCAGCCGCTCGGCATCGAAGTGGAGATCAGGATCGTTCCTGGAAGTGGGCAGGAAGTCCTGGGCCGCATTGGCACGAGACACCTGGCCTAAGGCTGCTCGAAACCTCCGGGAAGGAGACCCAGGTCCAAAGTAGGCAGCAAAGAGATCGTCGGCAAGGAGGGTACGGCCCTGGCGAGAGTGGGAGGGGACAGGGGTTCCAGGGAAGCCCCCCAGATTGGGGCCTTGCCTAGTTCCCTCAGCAACTGGCAATCAAGGATTGCCAGGAATCAGGCTACTGGACCCCACAGGGAGGTGAGTTCCTGTGCTCTTCTAAAGAGGGGCACTCCTGATTTCAGGACCGGAACCCCAGGTGTCTTTGCTGCAAGGGTTTAAAGGTGGGAAGGTGGAGACAGGGAGATATATCCCTTTTCTTGGCAAACAGAACTCTCAGGGAAAGAGGGAGTCTGGCCTGGGTGTGACAGGACCCAGGCCTCTCACCAGGAAGTCCTCCAGGCGAAGGGGTGGCCGGCCTGGGGGCGGATGTTCCAGGAAGAGCTGCAGGGTGACATTGAGTGCTGCCTCCTCGGTCAGGTCCTGGTGGGTAACAGAGCCAGGTGCAGCGAGAAGGCTCCAGATGTTGGGGAAGAAGGCAGATGCGGGGGGCAGCAACAGCTGCAACAGCAGCAGCACTGAGGGGCCCAGGTGGCATACAGGAACGTTTGTGGGGTGCATAGCTAAGACATGGACCTGGGGAATGGAAGGTTCTCATGCCACAGGAGGCAGCAGCCTTCCAGGGCTGCCTGCCTGTCTCCATGGGCACCTGCTTTGGCCCCATTTTTGCCTCAAGCACCTCGTCTGCCTCAGCCACTTCCCTGCCCTTCTCTGTGTTACTCAGACAAGCTGAGGGCCCCATTAGGCCGTGTGAACAGACACCTGCAGGAGCCAGCTGCGGACCCTCCCACAGAAGCCCCTTCCATGCACCCAGAATGACACCCACCATGCGCCGGAAGTCAGTTTCCCAGGCCTCTTCCCTACCTGGTGCCTGGGTCTCCCAGCAGGGCCAGGGTGTGGCGTCACAGGGCACTTAGGTCAGAGTTATAATTAACCCAAGCAGGACTGTCCGGCAGGGAGGGAGGCCTGGCGTCCGTGTAGGTGGGGCCGGAAACCGCTCGCCCCTCTGCTCATGCTTGTCCAAGGCCAGCAGCAACTGCCTGCAGCAGGCAGCCTCCCGCGAGTGCAGTGCAGAGGTGAGTGAAGAGCTGGAGGGAGGGAGCGAGCAGCATGACTCAGGCCTGGCTCCCTGCCAGCCAGCCAGCCACACCTCTGCCCACCAGGACCCAGCGCCTTGTGCCTCATCTGCAGCCCTGAGGAATCCAGGCCCTCTGCGCTCCCCCTCCACTGCGCACATGCGCACACACATGGACAAGATCACACACAGGATGGTTTTGTGGCAAAATATTTTATTGCTGCCATCCCCCTGGTGGTCCCGGGGGGTTATGAGGGTTGGAGTTGGGTGATCACAGCATCTTCTGAAATAGGGCGATGGCCTCATCCACTTTCCTGAGTTCTGCTTCTGTCTGTTGGAGCTGGAGAAGAAGGGATGTGGGGTGAAGACCTGGGTCAAGGGAGGAGACCCTCCACCATGCACAGCGGCAGAGGGGTTAGAGGTGGCAGGACTGGCGGGATTACAGAGTAGTCTGGGGCGTGTGTGTGCCTGGCTGGCCTGCCCCCTAATTCTCACTGGTCTCCCCATCAGCAGCCCCCTTCTCTTCCAGCACTGGTCTCTCGGGTCTTGCCTTTTCTGAGTGCTCAGTCCCCAGGACAGAGGCCTGAGTGTAGGCCCACCCCCTGCCGGCTCTAGGCACTGCGCTCGGGAACCAGGCTCCCAGGCAGGCCCGTGGCTTCATCTGTAAAGTGGCAGCGATACTGCCCGCCTGAGGCTCTGTGACTCAGCCTCCAATCCTGGTTCTTTCTGCAGCCATGGACTTTGCCCGACTGCCCCTTCCTGAGATCCCAGAGTCCACTGGCTCCCTAACTTTGTGGCCCCAAATGCCCAAGGCCCGTGGGCATTTTCAGGACATGGGGTGGGCCGGGGCCTGTCTAGGGTGCAGGACACCCGGTTCCAGGGGTGCCCCCACTGTCAACTTGCTGTGTGGCTCTGGGTGGTGGCGTCCCCCTGGCTGCGCCTTGTGTGTAGGACGAGGGATTACAAGGCCCCACCAACATAGCACTGGTGTGGTCTCAGCACTCAGGGGCCTGGCGTGCATGGACTGGACAGCCCAGTGCAGGACTGGGATTCCGTGTAGAGGGAGCAGGTGGTGTGGGCAGTGGGGAAGGGAAGCCCACCCACACCACACACCTTGGCTTCGTCCGCCTTCTGGACTTCCGGGGGCACCTTCACAGGGTAGCCAGAGGCAGCTCGGCGCTCCCGCAGACGCTGGGCCTGCCGCTGCGCCTCACTGCGCTTGGCCTGCAGTTTGCCCAGCTCTCGGGCAGGGTCCACCAGCCCCTGCAGCTGCAGGTGGACGGAGCAGCGATCAGAGGCCAGGGCCACGGCGCATCCCTGTGGTGCGGGAGCCCCCAGGGCCAGGACAGCCACCACACCCGCGCTGGCCAGCGCCTGCACGTAGCCCGACACTGCCGATGCCTGCGCACCCGTGGCCTCATCTGCCACTTCCAGGAAGCCTGCCAGGGGAAGGAGAAACATGAGGCCTGACGCTAAGGAGATGAGGCAAAACAGGAGAGGAGGCAGCCGCACCGGCAAGGCTCAGGCAGGGTGGGAAGGGGGGGGTGGTCTGAGGCTCACAGTCGGGCCGGATCCGGGTGAGGTTATAGTCGGCGCGCAGGGAGCGCACGACTCGGGCGATGCTCAGGGCCAGCTCCATGGCGGCTTCTGCCTCAGGGTCCTTCCAGGAGCACTGTGGAGTGGAGGAGGGGTGAGGAGGGCTGGGGAGCAGGCTGGAGAAGCCCTCCTGCAGGTCATACCCCATACCTCCGAAGGCTCCGGGTAGGGGGTAACACAGAGGCTAGGGGGAGCCTGTGGTGTCCGCCGGGGCAACCTCTGGAAGAGCTCCTCGGTCACGAAGGGCATGAAGGGGGAAAGCAGCCGCAGGCCGACGTCCAAGCAGGTGTAGAGGGTCTGGCGGGCGCACTCGATCGCCGCCGGGTCCACGCCATTCAGCACGGGTTTTAGGCACTCCTAGGGAACAGGCAGGGACCAGGCTCAGGGCTGGGGAAGGTTTAGCCCAGCCCTCACTACACCTGTGAGGACAGATTGGCTCAGGTCTCGCCGCCAGCCTCTGGGGAAGTGACACCCCGGGCCCTGCCGCACCCCCTTTTACCCCCCCACCGTGGCTGCTTCTCACCAGGTAGACATCACAGAGCTCGTAGAGCCAGAAGCTGTACTGGGCGGTGGTGACTGCGGGGAAATCGTAGGCCTGGAAGCCTTGGTTGCTGAGCCTCACAGCCTCAGCCAGCCGGCTGCGGATCCAGCGGTCCACTAGGCTCTCCTGGCCTCCAGGCTTGCGGGGAGAAGGGGTATGTCAACCAGGGGCTACCTCAAGGGAGCCAGAACCCCAAGGGGGCAGGAATCATGGGCAAATCGGCAGTCTAGGAGCTTGATGGGTTCAAAACTGCCACTAGATGGCAGCATCTGGGGGAGGCCCCCTAGCACCTCGGGAGAGGATCCCCACAGCCCTCATCTTTCCCTGTAACCATGTGTCCCCAGCTCCATGCAGGTTCCCTGGGGCCAGGCCTGGGCTTCCTGACTCCATGGCCACAATCCTGACACAGCATGTGTGTGATGCCTGAATGGCAGGGGTGCAGCGTATGAGGCGCTGTCCACCTCGCTGCCTACCAGGCCCTCACCTCAGAGGTGGGTGAGGGTACGAAATCCTTCCCCAGGCCACGGAGGGCAAACTTGGTGGCGTTCCAGAGCTTGTTGCAGAAGTGGCGGTACCCCAAAATCCGGTTCACATCCAGATTGATGTCACGACCTGTTTAGGGTGGGTGAGGAGTGTGAGTCCTCCCTCCCACCCATGGCCAGGGCAGAGAGCAGGGCAGGTCTCGGGAGAGGAAGGAGGACATGGCTGAGAAGTTAGGGGACCATACCCTGGGACGTGTACGCGCACAGTCCAAACCGCAGAGCGTCAGTGCCACACTCAGGAATCCCCGCCGGGAAGTCTGCCTTCTGCGGGAGTCAGAGGGGCTGTGCTGAGCCAGCCCAGACCGCCTCCTTCTGCCACAGTCCAGTCGGGGTCCACCCTCCGTACCTGCCCTTCTTTAGCCTTTTCCACCTCACTGGGATCCAGGTTGCTGTTCAGTAACTGGTCGTGGAGGCCCTGAGGGGGAGGTGGGAGTGGTCAGGGGCCTGGCCACCGCCCCCAGCCCTCCCCGCCTGGCCCAGGGCCCAACCCCACCTGCAGGGAGACACCATAGATAACATCCAGGGGGTCGATGACATTGCCTAGAGACTTGCTCATCTTCCGGCCGTGGGCATCTCGCACGATGGCATGGAGGTACACCTTCGAGGTAAGGGAAGGGAGAGGCTCTAAAGTGGGTCTTCTGGCCTATACCTCAGTTGCCCCCAAGGCCCTCACATGTGGGGTGTCACTCCAGACCTCTGGCCCCTCAGAGTCCCAGTCAGCCCATCCACTGCCTTTATGTGCCCAAGGGGCCCCTCCATCCGGATCTAGGGCATAGGTTCACTGCGTGGAGTCCAGGTTGGCTTTCAGGCCCCACAAGCCCCTGGACCAGCCCACCCACAGCTGGCCATGGCTCTGCCCTGGGTGCCACCCAAGCTGAGCCTGAGTGGTGGCGCGGGAGGTGGGTAAGGAGGAACCGTGGAGGGTCTTGCAGGCTTCACCTCTCTGAAGGGCAGTCTGCCAGTGAGCTTCAGGCCGAGCATGACCATCCTGGCCACCCAGAAGAAGAGGATGTCATGGCCCGTCTCCAGCAGCGTTCCCGGGTAGAACACGCTCAGATCTTCTGACTGGGGGCAGAGCAAGGTGTGACAGGGAGCCGAGCACCCACTCCGAGACCCCACCCACCAGGACTGGCCCTAGAGACATACCTGGCTGGGCCAGCCCAGGATGGAGAAGGGGAAGAGGCCAGAGGAGAACCAAGTGTCCAATACATCTTCATCTGAAGAGGCCAAAGGACAGAGGTCAGAGCCGGGAGAAGAATCAGAGCCCGTCTCTCCCCACCCCTCCCAAGGCCTCTCCTTGCCTTGCTGGAGGCTGATCTTGTCGGGGGACACTCCAAACTCCCTGGCTGCCTTCGCTCGGGCCTCGGCCTCACTGCGCCCACTGACCCAGTAACGCCCATCGGGGTCCTGCGGGGGTGGGGCACGATTACCTGTGGTGGCACCAAGGCCTCCCCTAGCAAGAATGCAACAAGCCCACAGCCCCTCCAGTCAGGCCAGTTCCAGCCCACTCTCACCTCCCCTGGGGGTACGGCTGGGTCGTTGACAGAGATGAAGTAGGCAGGGATGCGGTGGCCCCACCACAGCTGCCGGGAGATGCACCAGTCCCTGCACAGCGAGAGGAAAGGGGTAGCAGGCAGGGCGAAGGGGGCTCGGCCTGTGCCCAGCTCAGCCCCGCCCCGGGCGCCTGCCCCACCTGATGTTGTCCATCCAGGCATGCCACGTCCGCTGGTGGGTCTCAGGCAGGATGCGCAGGTCGCCCCGGGTCACAGCAGCGCTGGCGGCCTGGGCCATCTCCCCACAGCGTACGTACCACTGTGGCCGCAGCAGAGGCTCCACCACGTCCTTGGAGCGGCTGGGTGCACGGGGGTGGCAGGTCAGTTGGTGGGCACCCCACGAGCCCCGCCCCGCCCCTCCTCGGCCCCGGCCCTCACTTGCAAAGCGGCACCACCATGGGGTTGTCCTCAATGCCACGAAACAGCCCCCGTTCTTTCAGCGCCGCCAGGACTGCCTTCCTGGCCTCAAACCTGGGCATGCCCTGGGGGGGGACAGGCCTTGTCATGGCCACACCCAGGCACCCTGCGGCCTCCAGGCCTCCCCCAGGCCCCAGGTCTCACCAGGAAGGGCGGAGGCACGTTGACGAGGGCCCCGTGGGAGTCGATGATGCTGATGGCCTCCAGTCCGTGCCGCTGGCCGACCTCATAGTCGTTCTGGTCGTGTGCAGGGGTGATCTTCACCGCACCTGCAGACACACAGGGTAGCGGGGACACCAAGGACTCAGTGAAAGTCCCCACATGCCTTCCTTCAAACAGCCCCCTGAGAAGCTGCCACGCTCTGCTTGTTCAGGTGAAGTGTATCTTTCTCTTTATGACAAGAGAAAATAACACAAATAAGCTTAACGATTACATATATACCTTGTGTCTATACAGGAGAAAACCAGTAGAACTGGGAATTCGGCCAGGTGTGCCTCTTGGGGTCCTTCCTGTCCCCACTGAACAGTCCCTAGCTCACCTGTGCCAAACTCCATGTCCACGAAGTCGTCAAAGACGATGGGCAGGCTCCGGGACAGGAAAGGGTGGGTGACACTCTTCCCCTTCAGGTGCTAGAGGCAAAGGGAGGCACCAAAAATGCAAGGCAGGGCTGCGCCCAACTGCCTCCACGGGGGTCCTGAGTCCTGACACCCACACTCTATCTTCAGGGCCAGAAAGGCACCCAAAGTTTAGGTTTCTAATCCAATTTTCTTCTCGCAGCCCAGGGGCTCAGTGCCCACACCACCTGTACACAGAGGAGCCCCTCCTCAGTCAGCCTTCTTCCCCCCACTGCATGCAGCCCCCTCACCACACCTGGTATCTGGAATCTTTGGGGTGCACAGCTACAGCCACGTCTCCCAGCATTGTCTCAATCCGAGTTGTTGCCACCACCACCTCCTCGTCGCTGTCTGGGGAGCCAGGTGGTCTGAGTGTGGGCCCCTCTCCAGCCCCCACCTGACCCTGGCCCAGCACGCTGGTGCTCCTGGCTGCTACCTGAGCCTTGGACCTTGTAGGCAAAGGACACGATGACTCCGAACTCCACCTTCTCCTTGTAGCCAGGCACAGAGAGCAGGGTGCGACCTGCCAACTCCTTCTTATCTACCTGTGAGACAGGTATTAAGAAAGTGGCCCCAGGCTTGGGCTGAGGATAGGGCTGGGAGTTTGGGTTGTAGAGCTGCACACCTCGATGTCAGAGATGGCGGAGTTGAGGGTACAGGACCAGTTGACCAGGCGGGTGCTGCGGTAGATGACGCCTTCCTCGTGGAGCCGCACAAAGGCCTCTGTCACAGCTGCTGACAGTTTCTAGGGTGCAACCGGGGAGTTAGAGATGGGTCCAGGGCTTAGGGGCCTAGGCATACTCCACAGCAGCAGAGCAGTGAGACCTGGCCTGTCCCAGCACAGACCCTTTGCAGGCTGTCAGGGAGAGCGGGCGAGGGGACTATGGAAACTAAAACAGGCAAGGAAAGCTGGAGATGGCAGGAAGCCACTCAGCTGAGGCCTGAGGACAGGTGCTGGGTCAGAGACCTGGGATATCCAGGCTCAGGGAGGGGAGGCCCCACTATGTGCATCCTGGAGGAATCTGAGTTCCCAAAGTGGGTGATGGGGAACACGGTGGAGTGACATTTGCAGCTGAGCCCTTAGAGCAGTTTCCAAGTGGCCCTAGTGCAGGGCCAAAGCATAGTGTTCTCTTCTGTGGGTACCCTATTCTGGGGCCCCCTTTTCCCACCCTAGCCAAGACCCTGTACTCACTGGATCCATGGTGAAACAGGCTCGATTCCAGTCCAAGGAGCTGCCGAGTTTCTTTAGCTGGTGGTAAATGCGGTCACCTTTCCTGGAAATGGACCAACAGGCCTGGTTCAGCACTTAGGCCTGTCCTGGCGGACAACATGCTGATGGGCAGGGTGGGTCTCACGCATGCGCTGACATTGACCTGGGCCCCAGAGCCATCAGGCTGATCCTCAGCCTCTTGGAGGTCTAATCTGGGCAGGGGCAGGGAAGGGGGGGTGAGGCCTACAGGGCTACGGCACACTCACTCCTCTTTCCACTTCCAGACCTCCTGGAGAAAGGCCTCGCGACCCAGCTGGTGCCGGTTCAGGCCCTTCTCACGCCAGAGTTTCTTCTCCACCACCACTTGGGTGGCAATGCCCGCGTGGTCACAGCCGGGGTTCCACAGGGTGGTCTCCCCGCGCATGCGGTGCCTGTGGGAGGAACATGCAGAACGGGAGGTGAAAGGCCAGTGGAGTGGGGCATGGAAGGATGGAGGGGCTGGCTTCTACGAAGGACCTCAGAGAACCCGGCAACAGAGGGCGCCCTTGCCGATTCGAAATTTGTCAGGGAGCGAAGGGGTCCAAGAACCCGCAGGACAAGTTGGTAAAAGAGCGGAGGGGAGATAGCAAAACATATGAGAAAGTTCTGACTAGTGAAATGATAAGCTACTGCACTGGCACAAAGGGCTAAGTTACAGACGAAGGGAACAAAGAGTGACCGGAAATAGAGCCGTGTCACTTTAATCCTTACCAAAGAGTATTTCCCATCAGTGGGGAAAGGACAAACCACTCAATACTTTGCTGGAACAGCTATCTAATTAGTGAAATATTTCCCAAGTTCCCAATAATCACAGATACACTCTAGTCAGCTGAAGAACTCAGCACGTTAAAAAAAAAAAAAAACCTGTGAGAAAGATATTAGAAAATGAGTTATTTTCTATTTTATTTATTAAAAAATAAAAGATAAAAATAAAATGTTTCTAACTGAGGCAGAAGCCTTTAAAGAGGCAAAAGATAAAGCCAAAACAATGTGATAAACTGAATAGATAAAAATATAAAGCAAACAACAAAACCTCCAAAGTTAAAAAGCAGTACAGACTACTCCAAAGGAAATGACTGGAAGTCAGTAATGTTTCAGAGAATTGGTCAGGAAGTGAATCAGAGAGTAAGACACTGGGTCTTCGTGTACCGACTCTGTCCAGAGGGTGCCACTTACGTTGCAGCACGACGCTGATGGGCACTTAGAGCATTAAACTTGAAAGAACCTTTTTAAAGACCTCTCAGAATTGCTGGGCTAAGCAGGAGAGGGCGTGACTGCAGAGACACAACACCGTGTCCATTCGCTACTTTCAATGACTCATGGGGCTGCATCAGATTCATCACGTATAGGTCTGTTCATGCCCACAGTGCTCTGCTCTCCTGGGGACAGGGACTGTGGCAGCTCCTTTCTCTCGCAGATAATGGCCGCTTGGAAATGCTGCTTAGGAGCCACACGGATGTGAACTTCGTTTATGAGCTCTAAAATGTTGCCTGTATATAAGCTAAGAATATTGTTTCACTAAAACGGACCTCTTGTGACTGTCGAAAAAAAAAATCAATAAAGCTGCTTTATTTACAATTGGAAAAACATGGAAGCAACCCAAATGCCCAAAAGTAGATGACTGGATTAGAAAGATGTGGTACATATATACAATGGAATATTACTCAGCAACCAAAAAAGAGAAACACATGTCTTTTGCAGCAACTTGGATGGAGCTGGAAAAAATCATGCTTAGTGAGATAAGCCAGAAAGAGAAAGAAAAATACCGGATGGTTTCACTCATAGCAGGAGTATAATGGACCAGGCGAGAAAAGAGAAAATAACAAAAATAATGAACAACCATAGACCAGAGACATTCTGTGGGGTGGAGTGGGGAATGGGATCAAAAACGGGGAGGGGGGGGGAAGGAAGGGAAATGCACGGGACTAGGGTGGTGGCACAGGGGTGATCTGGTGATGGGAAACCCACGGGGATTACAATCGAGATGGAAAAAAAAAATGTGCAAAATGATGTAAAATAAACTTTGTAATAAAAAAATTAAAAAAAAAATCAATAAAATATCGATATTTATAAATCCTTTCCTGAGTGATCAGATGGGAGGGGTGGGGGGGTGACCCATCTGGGAGAGAGGTGTAGCAGCACCAGGAAGCAGAGCTGGGGGCAGACTTGGGAGGAAGAGGCTGGAGGATGGGCCCCAGACTGGAGAGAAAAGGGAGACAGGATGGGGGAGCCAGAGGGGCAGCAGGGAACAGCTGGAGGAGGGGCAGGAGCTCACCATCTGGTCAGGGAGTCCTGGATGGCGTTGGTGAGTGCGTGGCCCAGGTGCAGGGAGCCGGTCACGTTGGGGGGTGGGATGCACATCATGAAGATGCCCCGGGGGTTTGGTGCTGACACACTGGAACGCTGACGGAGAGGAAGGATGGGCGCATGCTAAGGCTGCGCGTCACCTCTCCCAGGTCCAGCCCACTCCTGGGCAAAGTGTTCTTTGGCGTTGCTGTTTCCCTGGCCCCTACGCGCCTCCCCGCCCCCAAGCATCCCAGGGCTGGGTGGCAGTGCCTACTCACCCCATACTCTGGCTTGAAGAATCCCTGCTGCTCCCACCAAGGGTACCAGGCAGCCTCCACATACTGAGGACTATAGGAGTCAGGCATGGTGCCACTGACATCTGGGGAGAAAGAAGGAGGGGGCAGTGCTGAGGCTGGGCGCAGCTGGGAAGAGGGTGGGGGCAAAGGAGGACCTGGGCCTTGGCAGCTCACAGCTCAGGACAGGCACTGGGAGGATGAAGGGCTCTACAAGTCCTCTCCAAACAAAGTGGGGAGAGCAAGGACAGAGTGACTGGGGGAAAACTTGGAAGGAGCAGCTGAGGAGGGTGGAGAAGGGTGGGGTCCCCTTCTCTCTCCAATACCTTTCTTTTCCCCAGGTGGGGTTGGGAGGTCATAGGTAATGACCCCAGGATCCCATTTGTCCTTCTTCTCTGGTTTTGGTTTCTTCTGTTGAGAAAGGAAAAGACACAGGCCCAGAAGTCAGTAGCCTACATGATACCAGCCACCCACCCAGTTCCACCTGGCCCATTACCTCTCCGGGAGGTGGCTGCTGCTGCTGGATCTTCTGTTTCTGTTGGAATTTCTCTAGTTTCTCTCGTTTCTTTGCCTCTTTCTTCAGCTGAGCAGCTGTCTTTTGGGGTGCAGGGATCTCAGGACCTAGAGAGAGATAAAGAAAGGCTGACTTAGCCTGATGGAGACCCTCGGTGAATATAGCTATCTCAGCTGCCAAGGCTCCCCCATTCCGAGCCCCACACTTCACGCTCCTGCAAACCTTGCCCTAGTGATTCTGCTGTCTCTAAGAGAAAAAAGGAAGTGAGCTACACAGAAGTCCCCAGAGCCTCCTCACCTGGCTGCTGAAAGAGCGTCCTGGAGCCAGAACAGAGAACCACCTCTCCCAGCACAGCCCGGAATTCTGGCTGCTGGACACACGTGATAAACCAGCGAGTCACATTACCCCAGATGCGGCGGGCAGAGGGGTCCAGGACCTAGAACAGAGGAAAGGAACAAACTATCCTTAGTCACCTTAGAGTGAGATTTGAAGGGAGTTGCACTCATTCTTCCCCAGACCCCAGAGACTCACATATCGGAAAGGCAACAGCAAGGCTGTGACGGCCGCCAGGTCAGCCAGGGTGGGGGCCTCCCCGGCCAGGTAGGTGTGCAGCCGCAGCCACTCTTCCAAGGGGCTCAAGGCCCGACCCAGGGCACCCAGAGCAGCCTAGCAAGAAGAAGGGTATGAGAAGAGGTTCACCAATCCCACAGTCCGATCCATTCTTCCACTCCCACAAATCCCCCCTCAAATGCTTGTTTCGTCATCACTGAAATGACATAATAAAAATACTTCTCACTCATTCAATAAATTCCTGCTGAGTCTTATGTGTCAGAAGCAATATATCAAGCACAGAAAGTTGGAGTAAAGATTGTATAAGGCAACATGGTAATAGTTTCAACAAATATTTACTGGTTGATTGGCTGGTAAAGATGGGTGGATGAGTATTTGGTGGCAGGTGTGATGTGATATGTACAGGTGCTGAGGTGAGAAACTGTACACCTGGAGCCCAAAGTGTTGTAAATGTTACCTTAATGTTACCTTAAAAAAAAAAAAAAAAAAACCTACAACATGCCAGACACTTTAAGGAGTCCATAGAGGAATGAACAGACAGAGCCTGACCTGATGGGTTGTATATTCTAGTGGGCAGACAATAGATGTACAAATACATAACTCATTGCCCTATTTTTCTCCTTGATTGTGATAAAGAATAGTAAGTCAAAATGAGACAGGGAATTCCAATCTGGACCTTTATGTTAAATGGGGTGATCAGGATATGAGGGAGCAAGCCAGTATCCACCTCACATTCATTTCATCCATTCATTCAAGATTATTTCTTAAGTACCCATGAGAGGCTCAATGCCCTACAAGCAGGGGTGCTATGGGGACCCTGAGGCAGTCTCCTGGAAGGACTTACAATTACAACCTGCAAAGTTATGTCTCCTTTCCCCTTACTTCCCTTCCTCATTTCATTTCTCCTTCAGGCCCTCGCAGCAATTATCTCTTCTGTCCTACAGGACTCATCTCTTCTGGCCCAAGTCCGTTCCTACAATTTACAGCAACCTCTATCTTCAACAGTTTTCAGACTCAAAAACTTTCATTGAGACATTAAAAAGTCGGGAACCTTGTGCTCTAAACAAATCTTTTAATCTCTACAATGTCCCTCAACATGAGAAGGAAGAGTTTCATAGAGGAAGACCAAGGCTCAGAGTTTGAGTTTGCCCAGGGTCACCATAGCAGGTGGCAATCTGTAATTTGATCATTCTATTCCTGCAGTGGACACACACACACACATCATCCTGTCCGACCCTTGCTTCATTCTCCTAAATCTCCCCCCTCTGGGGTTCTCTTGCCCCGACTCACCTGGGGGTCCTGGGAGGAGCTTCGGGGTCCCAAAGCTGGCAGCGTTGCCCCGCAGGCAGCTGGTATTAGCTCCGTGTCCGCGTAACTGACCCACTGTTGGACGAGGACGGCTGCCCGGCTACCTCCTGGGCCCCCCAAGCCTGCTGGCCACAGCAGCTGGGCCACAGCCGTGGCTCCCCACACCCAGAGCCCCCCGGGTCCCTGCTCTAGGGCCGGCAGGCGGGGTGGGGGAAACGGAGTCCTGCTAGTCGGGGGCGGCTGGAGACAGATGCGGGGGTGGGCTCCCCCCCAACCGGGACCCTCTCCGGCCTCCCCATAGCGCGCAGCTATGAGGGCTCGGAGGCTGGGAAAGGCATCTGGGTGAGGAGAGACGTAGAGGATGGACATGGTTGTGCTAGATTGAAAGAAACCTAAGGAGAAAGAGAGACAGGGGAAGACTCAGGGGCCCCGGTGGGTTCTAGCTGAGTAGCCAGTGAGGCTCCCCTCCCGCAGGAGCTGCAGGCTCCCCCGACCCTCCAGGACTGCCAATATGGTTGGGCCTCAAAAGCCGAGGAGGCGGCTCTAGGAGGCACAGTGGCAGTGGGAGGTACCCCAAGATCGCGGGTTCTCGGGAAGGCGGGAGACTAGGGGAGAACCCCTCGGCGTTCGGGCCTCATGTACGTACTGGAGGGAGGTGTTCAGACTGAGCCAAGCATCCACCTCACAGCCGGGCGCCGGCCAAAGCTGGACCGGCCGGCTGGCCCGGGCGTGGAGTCGGGTAGGTGGGGTGGTGGGCGGTCCTCCCGGCGACCCTCGACCCCAGCGACCGCCGCCCCGGCCGTCGGAGCCCACGTGCTCCCCCCTTTGTGACAGCGAGCGTTTCCGGGCCGGCGGGTCCTATCGCGGGCT
>NW_004567156.1:1130982-1145128 GCF_000260355.1 Condylura cristata
TTCTCTGTGAGAAGGGACTTCTGTAGCGCACAGGACCCAGCTCTCCGGCGGGAACACATCTACTGAGTGAGTGAAGTTTGTGAAGTCCCTAACTCCTGCCAGAACCCTGTCGATGCGGGGTTTCTGGCAGGCTCGGTATCTCAGGGCGTCGTGGACTTGGGGCTCTAGGCCCCCTCCAGGGTCCTGGGCGACCTCGAGTCTGCTACTGTCCCCCAGTGCGACCCAGGCACAAGGAAGCAATGTGCCGGCGAGCAGCCCCCCCCACCCCCGCCCGTTAGGTTCAAGTGGCCGGGCCCCAGCGCCTGTCCTTTCGGGGCTTTACACAGGCTTCGGCCCGGTGGTACGCTGCCAACCTCCACAGGCCCAGCGGCAGGGCCCGCCCACTCTGGCAGCCCTCACCGCTTCAGCTTCAGGTCCCCAGGCCCGTTAGGTGCCTGCGGGCCGGGCTCTTAATTCTTGTACCCCAGAAGCAGGCTTGTTCCCCTCTCCGAGACAGGAGACCGCTCCTAGGTTAGGCTCAGGTGGGCCCAGCACCTGCCACGGTGTCTGTGGTAACCTAAGTTACCAGTGTCTAATACAAGGCAGGCTTTCTGTAATACTAGATGTGAATGGAGGGAATGTTTAAAAAAAAAAAAAAAAACTCATGTTATCTATGTTCAGAAAAGGCACTGAGATGGATGGGTTAAGGAAAAAATCTAACACTTTTCTTTGACATATAACTGGGTGAAGTAGAGGCCCTCCCTGGTGGCGCAGCAGGTTAAGGTACCATGAAGCTCTTTGCAACCACTGCAGTGGGAGTTTGATTCGCACAAGGGAGCTGACCCACATGGCGCTGCTCTCCTCAGCAGTGTGTTTCAGTGGATGTGCCTGTTCTGCTCCCCACTGGTGAATCCTCTCATCCCACCCCCACCGCACCTCTGGCCTGTACCCCAGTTCTTGTGTGCATAAATAAATGCTTAAAAAAAGAAAACTGGGGCCCTCCCTGGTGGCACAGTGGGTTAAAGCACAACACAAAGAAGCTTAAGCCACTTCTTCATGAGTTTGATCCCCACCTGCCCTGGAGGAGATCCACATGGCGTGGCAGACCTCTCCTGACCCGCCCGCTGCTCCCCTCAGCAGTGTACTTCGTTGATCTGCCTGTTCTGCTCCCCACTCTGTCTCTGGTGAATCCTCTCACCCTCCCTATCTCTGGCCTGTACCCCAGTTCTGTACAAATAAATAAATAAATCTTTAAAAAAAAAGAAAACTGGGTGAAGGATGGAGGTGGGTATATGTGTGTGAGAGAATGGGGAGCAGGACAGGCAGACCTACTGAAACACCTGCTGAGGGGAGCAGCAGGAGAGGTCAGTCAGCACAGATCAGCTGCCTGTCTGGGGATCAGACTCAGGCTTTAGGGGTGATAGCACCAAGACTTAACCAGGAGGCCCTTCTCACTGTTCTTTCAAAAGAAGACTAGAGATGAAGGGGAGCAAGGACTCATGGTAGGTACCACATAAGCAAAAGGCTGTGTTGGTCAGGGCCTGTTCAGGAGACCACTGTGGCCCAGTGGAGGTATTACATGGTTTATACCAAGGAGCATTGTGGGGGATGACAGATGAAAGTGAGGTGGATTGGGTTCTAGGATGTGGATAACTTGAACAGCCCTCTCCTACCCTCCAACCTCCTTCCACAAACACACACTGAACCAGAACTCAAATCTGCATCATAAATTTTATTCCCGATGCGGGACAGATTCCTTCCATCCCCAAAATGAATCACCAGCTGCCCTGAAGAGATCTAGGCGATTCTCTGTCTCCAGGGAAGGAGTAAGAAGGCCAGGTACCAGAGTCAGGGAAGTCTTTGCAGCTCCCCAGCCTTCTTATCCTCCCCTTCTCAACAAAGGATTAGTTGCTACCCATTATTAACCCTCTAATCCACTCACCCCTTAAAAATAAGAGCCTTCACTATTAAAACAAAATAACAAAACACACCACCTCAAGTATTCAGGGAAGGTGTTCTGGGATGGGGCATAAGGTTAAAGGTCATCCATAAAAGGGGCAAGGGAAGAGGAGCCATCACTGTTTCTGCTGCAGGGCCTCCTTCCTGGCCGCATCCTGGAGCAACTGTGTGTCAACCTCATCTGCGGGCAGCTGCACATAGCGGACCACTGAGCCCCGGATGAAGCAGTTCTTCACTGATAACTAGACAAAAAGACAAATGCGAAAACATCCTTCAACGTGTTACCCTCCCACCTAGATGCTCTTAGACGTGGTTTCCTCTTTTCTACCATCCCCAACTCACCATGTGAGGGTATTTCTCAGGGTCTGTGACACTGATGTCAGTCAGTTTGATATTGAGATACTAAGAAGAGAAACGATCATTAGCCGCTAGGACAAGACATGAGTACCCACCCCTTAAATACCCCATCTTCCCCCCAGCCCGATTCTGGGTCCTTGCTATACCTCACCTGATCCACAGAATGGAGTGTTCCACAGATGCTGTCAGGGGCAGAGAGGGAAAAACCAAATTAGTTCATATCAAAGACAACACAGGTGATTTTAGAGTAGGGACAGAACATGGCTGGGGGATGTCAAGGACTTGAAGTCAGAAAAGGTGAAACTAAAATGGGAATGGGAGAGAGTATATCCAGTGGTTGTAATTTCAGATCTCAACACCTTTTCTCCTGAAACTTCACTCTTTCTTAACAGCTACCATTAAACAAGTCCTTGACCTCTATTCCCCAAGGTATCTGAATCTTTACAGCACTTTACAGGATACTGTAATCATCTAGGCATTCAGAGAGTTGGGCAAATATAATTTGCCCAAGTTTAGGACAAATAAACAGACTCCATTCATGTCTGACTCCTAAAATCATCAGGTATTTTCAAATACTGCTTCACAACCAGTCCCATGTAAAGTAGTCCCAGTCCCATGTCCAAGTGTTGTCCTCAATGATGAAGGTACAAGGGACGTGTCCTTTCCCCAATCCTGGAGCCCCCTGAAAAGTTAATGAGGGAAGCTATCAAAACACCATGGCTCAGGTGTCCCAAGCCATGCTACCTCTCTTCCAATTTCTTTTTCTTTTCTTTTTAAAAAGATTTATTTATGCATGCATACAGAACTGGGTATAGGCCAGAGGTGCAGGGGCAATGAAAAGACTCACCAGAGACGGAGTGGGGAGCAAAACAGGCCAACTAAGTGTACTGCTGAGGGAAGCAGCGGATGGGTCAGGAGAGGTCTGTTGTGCCATGTGGGTCAGCTCCAGGGTGGGAATGGAACTCATGCTAAAGAGGCTTTAGCTTCTTAGTGCTGTGCTTTAACCCACTGCACCACCAGGGAGGGCCCTCATCCAATTTCTTTAACGTCAAGGGCTTCAACACTAATCCCACAACCTCAAATCCTCAGTTGTACTTTTCTAGTTTCCCTGACTAGGGATCCCCATCATCTGTGGATGTTTTTCCTAACATTTGCCAATCTCCTCCTCGTCCTCCTCTGACATCTACACACCTGAATCCAGGCCAGCCTCTACCTTTGCTGCCTAGATCCTAACCATCCTGCAAATGATCACCACATTCTAAGCTCTGTAGAACTGTGGTTTTCAAACACCGATGTGTACAAAGGTTTCATGAGACCATTTAAGCCTGGGAAGTGTGTGCTCACTGTGCATGTGGTGTGCGAAAGGCTGGCAAGTATTTTTTTCCTAATTAATTGCTCTCTGTGTTCCTGTTTATTTGGTCTTAAATTTTTTAAATGACTGTAATGGTTTTAAAATGTCCTTATCTTGTATGCCTAAAAGTTGAGTTCGCTGTTGGGCTGTAACTTTCACCAAATTACCTACTGCCTCAGTTGTGGTTTCATCATATCCCTGGCTGCTGAAGTGAAGTAACTTCAAGGAAATACAAAAGGTTATAGTACAGTTTAATTCAGTCCCCGAAGAATGAGGGAGGGAGGCCTCCCTGCTGGTGCAAGGGCAAAGCACTATGAAGCTATCGCAGCCACTGCAGCACAAGTTAGATCCCTGGCCAGGGAGCTGACCCACATGGTGCAGCAGACCTCCCGTCTCACCAGCTGCTCCCCTCAGCAGTGTATTTCAGAAGATCTGCCTGTTCTGCTCCCCACTCTGTCTCTGGTTAATCCACTCACCCCTCGTACTTCTAACACAAAAGTGATCTGAAAACAGACATGAGATCACAGAGCTCTTTTCCCAATCCACTGAACTACCTTCAAATCTTGTAAGTCAGGAGCTTTAGGACCCAGGACTAAAACAAGTTGGAAGATCCAGGAAAAGAGAAAAGAGGAAAATAAACAAATCATCTCAGAAAATTGCCCAGGCTTGATTTTGACTTCCATATTTGTCTAATTGACCCCAATCTATATTTTATGTGCAATGCCAGTCCTATAAATGAAAATCTCTGACCTAAAAGGCAACTCTCTCCCTTTATTACTCCATGTCAGTGTATCCCCCACTAAATTTTATTTATGCATACAAGTACAGGGTGCAGGCCAGGGAGGCAGGGAGGCGGTGGGGGAGTGGGGGAGGTCGTGGGGAGGTGTGGAATTCACCAGAGGATTTATCAGAGATAGAGTAGGCTAGCAGAACAGGCAGATCTGCTGAAATACACTGCTGAGGGAGCAGGGGGGAGACAGGAAAGGTCTGCTGGGCCATGTGGGTCAGCTCCCTGGACAGGGATGGAACTCATGCTGCAGTAGCTAGCGATAG
Source organism: Condylura cristata (assembly GCF_000260355.1). Taxonomy (NCBI): domain Eukaryota; kingdom Metazoa; phylum Chordata; class Mammalia; order Eulipotyphla; family Talpidae; genus Condylura; species Condylura cristata. The sequence continues at coordinate 1,135,682 of NW_004567156.1, forward strand.
CTTCTTAGTGCTGCAACTTAACCCTTTGTGCCAGCAGGGAGACCCCTCCCCCACTAGGATATTATCTCATATACAAATATAGAAGACACCTTTGAGGAGAGAATATACTGATTCAAACTTTTTAAAGGACAACTATATAAAATTGAACAATGATGTAAGAAAATTTAAGTTAAAAAAAAAAAACAATAAAGTAAAACCACATAACAGATATTATCTTAAATGTGTATCTAGAGGGCCCTCCCTGGTGGTACAAGGGGTTAAAGTTAAAGCACTGCAAGCAAGCATCAGCTGTTTCAGTTCAAGTTCAGTCCCCAGCCCTGGAGGTGCTCCATGTGACATGGCGTGGCAGACCTCTCCTGACCTGCCCACTGCTTCCCCCAGTGTATTCTGTCAGTCTACCTGTTCTGCTCCCAACTCTGTCTCTGGTGAATCCTTTCACTGCCCCTGAACCTCTGGCTTGTACCCCAGTTCTGTATGCCTAAATTAAAAAAAAAAAAATCTATTTCTCCCAAATAATTATGTATAATAATGTATACAAAGATATATGTTTATGGCAACAATATTTGTAAAAGCAAAGAACTGGAGACAGCCAAAGTGTCCAACAACAAGGTTTGGTTAAATTAGTTCCTGTCATGTAATAAAAATGCTACAGATATTAAGAATGTTAAAGTACAACTTGATTGCCATGGAAAATACCCACAACCTACTGTTAAGTGAAAAGTAAAATTCAAAATTGCATTAAGAAAATGAACCTGGGGACTCCCTGTGGCACAGAGGTTAGTCTCAGCGCTATCAAGCTATTGCCAGACTGAGGCATGAGTTCCATCTCCAGCCATGGAGCTGACCCACATGGCCCAGCAGACCTCTCACCTGCTGCTCCCCTCAGCAGTTTATTGCAGCAGAGCTGCTTTTTTGCTCCCCATTCTGTCTCTAATGAAGCCTCTCACCACCTCCAGCACCTCTGGCCTGTACTCCAGTTCTTGGTATGCATAAATAAAACCTTTAAAAAGATATATATGAGGTCCTCCCTGGTGGCACAGCACTAAGAAGCTAAAGCCACTTCCACATGAGTTCGATTCCTGCCAGCCCCAGAGACCTACATGGTGTGGCAGGCCTCTCCTGACCCGCCTGCTGCTCCCCTCAGCAGTGTACTTTGTCGATCTGCCTGTTCTGCTCCCCACTCGTCTCTGGTGAGTCCTCTCACTGCCCCTGCACCTTTGGCTTGTACTGCAGTTCTGTATTCATAAATAATAAAAATCTTTAAAAAAGACGGGTTCATGGGCGACTGGGTATTGGGAATTATATGGAGATTATACCTAAGGGGAGAAATCAAACATTGTACAAAAAATGAACATTGTAAAAATAAAAAGTATATTAAAAATTAAAAACAGGCCCTGGCTGGTGGTGCAGTGGGTTAGGACACAGCACTGCAAGCTAGGCATAGCTGCTTCAGTGCAAGTTCCATCCTGGCTCCGGAGGTGATCCATGTGGTGCAGCAGACCTCTCCTATCTTGCCCACTGCTCCCCTAAGAAGTGTAATTTGTCATTCTGCCTGTTCTGCTCCCCACTCTGTCTCTGGTGAATCCTCTCACCCCCCATCCCGCACCTCTGGCCTGTACCCCAGTTCTGTATGCATAAATAAATAAATCGTAAAAAAAAAAAAATCAAAAGCAAACAATCAAGAACACTATCCTGGCCCTGTGCAAGAAGGTCAGGCCACCAACAGTAAACATTGTTTCTAAGAAATTAAAACTTGAATGGTAGTAATAAAGTCTATTGCAATGCTAGAAGAACCAGAAAAGCCTTTCCAGAAACATAAATTTAATCCAAGTTCTAAACGATTAGAAGCTAATAGGTCGACATAGTAGGGGTTTTACAGGTAGTACAGTGGGACATCATAGGTTTTATGATTATTTTACATTTTTATTTAATATAGGGAAATTATCCCACATACACTATTCTGCAACAGCTTTCTGTATTAGTAACTTGATTCCTATGTGGTAGTAATATAATAGTCAAGTATTAGTTTTGTTAACCAATCCCCGATTTCTGGCTATTACAAATAAAACTATAAACACCTTTGTATGTGCATTTCCGCTTGTAGAACTGATTCTTAACATTTCTAGAAGTTGGGTTAAAGGAGTATAAAAACTAATCAGAAAAAACAAAACGTAGTTTTGTAAAAAATGTTATTGATACCTCCACCCTCTCCTTAGTTATTTACAATTCTCTGTATTGTTTTCCCATACAAGGTATAACTCCCCAACTAATCTGCAAGCTTAAGCTTAGCACAAATAATTTTTTGTTTCTCTCCACCTTTTTCAGCCCTCAAATATATCTTAAAGAGGTTAGAGGGTGCTGGGCACATTCACTCCCTCAAGACTTGTTGGAACAGGCACCTACCTCAGGTCATTCTTGAGCTCCACCACGACATCCTTGCCCACAAGGGACTTGAAAAAGGAATAGAACAGCTATTGGGCGAGAGGAGGAAAACCATCACTGGAAAGGGACACGACAGGGAGGGGCGCCCCCTTTCCAGTACTATCAAATACTTGTGGCAGAATCCCACCACATCTCTATCCGTCCTCATGACATCCCGGAATGAATGGCCGGTGACAGGGATGAACGGCTGCAGTCCAAATGATGCCACACACGTTCTTGAGCCTCCGATTTAAAGCCCGAGAGAGGCTCTGCTTGCACTCACTGGGGATCCGGCGGGACCATCGCTCAACCGACCGCCTCTCCGGGGCTCCGGCTAACTGACCACAGAAATCCCCCACCCCGAACTCTGCAACTCTCCCACAGCCAGGTCTCCGTCAGAGAAAGGCCTCTCGGAGAATCTAGCTGTCCCACCAATTCTTGGGTTTTTTTTCCTCCTCATACGGGAGAATAATGACACTTGCTCCCAGGTGTTTCTTCTAGAGCGCAGAAGCTAAGGCTGGAAGGAAAGCGCTAGGCCCCAAAGCCAGCCTGGAGGGACAAAGCCGGGACCCCAACTCCGCTCCCCGCCCCAACCGTCCGAATCGCCCGCGCTCCCGAGGGCGCCCCCTTGTGACGTCACGGTACCTACCATGGTGCTCGCGCCGCCGGCAGCCGGCCTGACCGGGAAAGCGAGAACCGGGTGCCACTGGCCGGAGGCCGGGCGGGAACCGGAGTGCAGGCCCCCGCGTGCGAGAGGCGGGGTCGCGCAGGCGCAGCGTGAAGCGCGGCGGAAAGCTGAGGAACTGAGAGCGCGCGGCTCGCGGGAAGCAGGCGGGCCAGTGTCCAAGGAACGGGAAAGCCCGGAAAGGGGCGGGGTCCCAGTCTCCGACTTCCTCCCTGAGTGGCGGGCTCCCACCGCGCGTGCGCGGAACGCCGGGCAGCCTGAGCCCGACCCGCTGCGCCACTCTGAAGTTATTTTCTGTGACAGGGTAATCCACGGGATGATTTGCCCGTACCTCACAGACACTTCCTATTGAACACTGCCCTGCAGCTTGTGAAAACTGATGATTTGTACACTTCTTTATGTTACACTTCGATAAAAATTTAAAAATAAATTTTGAGTTCCCCAAATCAGGACCCTCAGCTCAAATTATATGTATACATGCACACTCATGCCTCCAAGCTTTATAAATAGATTGTGACAATAGGTGAAAAAAATTTTTTTAATTGAATGACGATTTCATCCCACAATTCTCAACTTGCAGAAAAGTACCCATTTGTCAGGAGTTTGTTGTAGAAATAATCTCTTCACCTAAAATGACCAGGATATCAGCAGAGGTTTGTCCCTCCCTTCTCCCCACCTGTCCCCCCATGCCAGGTAAATCCTAAGCACCTACAAGTCTATCACTGAGTATCACCAATAACTAGGTAACAATTGCTCTCCCTGCTGATAGTCAAAAGTTATTTTCCTCTTTGAAACAATAGCATCATGAAAACTCAAATTTGTTCTTTACATCTCTATCACTCACAAACCACAATCGGAACACATGCTTTCTCCATTAACTCTTTTTCCTTACCTTTTAAAGATACACTCACAATTTAAAGAAACCAGAAATGATTTGCTTTAGGAACAAATTTACTGGGTGACAAATAACCATCCATACAGGAGTAAGTTGGAGGGGCCAGAAATAAATAGCAGACATTCAAAATCATCAAATGGTTCAAAGAGTGGGCTAGTATTCCAGAATTAGAAATAGGATGTTGTAGTGTGAGATGAAATATGCAACTCCTCCAATCAGAATTTCAAAAGATTGGTAAACTAGATTCAGGTTCAATCAATTCAAGAATCATAAAAGTGTTTGAAGATGGGGGGGAACAAAATTCACCTTAAAGGTGACCCCTGAGCCCTCAAACTTCAGATAACTAATCGACCTCTTCAATGGTGGGGCCTGTGGCAGCCCTTCCAGGAGTATAACCTGTTCCACAGGTAGGCCCAGTGCATCCTCCCTGATACAGTTTTGTGATGATTGGGTTACACACCTTCTCCAAGTCCTTTCTCTTATGATCAAACTCATCTTTATCAGCGAGCTGATTGGCTTCCAACCACGAAAGGACCTCACTGCATTTATCCAATATTTTCTTTTTATCAGCGTCACTAATCTTGCCCTTTAAACCTTCATCACTCACAGCACTCTTCATGTTAAAAGCATAGGATTCCAAAGCATTTTTTGCAGTGATTTTCTCTCTCTGGACTTCATCCTCAGCTTTGTATTTCTCAGCATCCTGCACCATGCGTTCAATCTCCTCCTTGCTCAGGCGGCCTTTATCATTGGTAATGGTGATCTTGTTGGCCTTGCCTGTGCTCTTGTCCATAGCTGTTACATTGAGAATACCATTGGCATCAATGTCAAAGGTCACCTCAATCTGAGGAACTCCTCTGGGTGCAGGAGGGATTCCAGTTAGGTCAAAGCGCCCCAGCAGGTTGTTGTCCCGGGTCATGGCCCTCTCACCCTCGTATACCTGGATCAGCACCCCAGGCTGGTTGTCTGAGTAGGTGGTGAAGATCTGTGTCTGCTTGGTGGGGATGGTGGAGTTGCGCTTGATTAGGACAGTCATCACGCCCCCGGCCGTCTCCAGCCCTAGAGACAGGGGAGCCACATCAAGTAGCAGCAGGTCTTGTACCTTTTCAGATTTGTCCCCCATCAAAATGGCTGCCTGTACTGCAGCCCCATAGGCCACCGCCTCATCAGGGTTGATACTTTTGTTGAGATCACGTCCATTAAAGTAGTCCTGTAGCAGCCTCTGAACCTTAGGGATACGGGTGGAGCCCCCTACTAAAACAATGTCATGGATTTTAGCCTTATCCATCTTGGCATCCCGAAGCGCCTTCTCCACAGGCTCCAAGGTGCCCCGGAACAGGTCTGCACACAACTCTTCAAATCGGGCTCTGGTGATGGATGTATAGAAGTCGATGCCCTCGAACAGGGAGTCAATCTCCAAGTTGGCCTGCGTGCTGGACGACAGGGTGCGCTTAGCCCTCTCGCAGGCCGTGCGCAGCCGCCTCACGGCGCGCTTGTTCTGGCTGATGTCCTTCTTGTGCTTCCTCTTGAACTCCTCCACGAAGTGGTTCACCAGCCTGTTGTCGAAGTCCTCCCCGCCCAGGTGCGTGTCCCCTGCTGTGGCCTTTACCTCAAAAATGCCATCATCTATGGTCAGAATGGATACATCGAATGTGCCTCCACCCAGATCAAAGATTAAGACATGTCGCTCTCCCTGACCTGCTTTATCTAAACCATAGGCGATGGCAGCCGCTGTGGGTTCATTGATAATTCTTAGCACATTGAGACCTGCGATCACACCAGCATCTTTGGTGGCTTGGCGCTGAGAGTCATTAAAATAGGCTGGCACAGTGATTACAGCATTGGTGACAGGATGGCCCAAAAAAGCCTCAGCTGTCTCCTTCATCTTAGTAAGCACCATAGAAGAGATTTCTTCAGGGTAGAAGGCTTTTTTCTCCCCTTTGTAGGAAACCATTACTTTCGGTTTCCCACCTTCATTGACCACTTGAAAAGGCCAAAGCTTCATATCTGATTGCACTACAGGATCATTAAATTTCCTACCAATGAGACGTTTGGCATCAAAGACGGTGTTCTGGGGATTCATGGCTACCTGGTTCTTGGCCGCGTCGCCTATCAGCCGCTCCGTGTCGGTGAAGGCCACGTAGCTGGGGGTGGTGCGATTGCCCTGGTCGTTGGCGATGATCTCCACCTTGCCGTGCTGGAACACGCCCACACACGAGTAGGTGGTGCCCAGGTCGATGCCGATGGCCATTCCCTTAGCAGTAGCCATGGTTTTCCGAGGCCTATAGTGAAAGAATGCTTTTTTAAGATTGTGGTAACATACATATAACATAAATTTATCATAGTTACCCTTTTTTTGAGGGGGGGCCTTGATCAAAAAAACTTGCTCCTCCCCCATCTTAACTACTTAATTGTAGTAAGTTCACCGACATCATTATTAGTTTTTAATAATCAACTTATTGTTTTTTTTTTTTAAGATTTATTTTTGCATACAAGAGTTGGTGTACAGGCCAGAGACACAGGGTGGGGGTTATAGAATTCATCAGAGACAGAGTGGGAAGTAGAACAGGCAGATTAACTGAAGTACACTGCTGAGAGGAGCAGCCAGCTGGTCAAGAGAGGTCTGCTGCACCATGTGGGTCAGCTCCCCTGGCTGGGGATCCAACTTGCACTACAGTGGCTCTGGACAGCTTCATAGTGCTTCCTTTAACCCACTACGCCACCAGGGAGAGCCCTAGTTCACTGACATTATCTAAACAATTGCCAAAACACTTTTCATCTGGTGAAAGTAAAAATCTATGTCCTTTAACCACTGCCCCACTCCTTCGTCCCCCCATCTGGGAGCAACCCTATACTTTGTTTCTATGAATGAGACCCCTCTAGGTACCTCATATTAGTGGTCTTATACCCAATTTTTCTGTTATTTCACTTAGCACAATAGCCTCAAATGCTTATTTCTATCATAGCCTGTGTCATTATTTCCTTCCCTTTCAAGGCTGAATAATACATATATATTTTAAAAGATTTATTTATGTATGCCTACAGAACTGGGGTATACGCCAGAGGTACAGGGATGGTGAGATGATTCACTAGAGACAGAGTGGGGAGCAGAACAGGCAGATTTGACAAAGTACACTGCTGAGAGGAGCAGCGGGAGGGACAGGAGAGGTCTGCTGCGCCATGTGGGTCAGCTCCCTGGTGGGGGGATCGAACTCCTGCTGAACCACCAGGGAGGTAATATTAATTGCATGTATATGGCACATTTTGTTTATTTTCTCTCTGAACACTTGGGTTGCTTCCACTTTATGGTTACCATGAATAATTACCTCAACGAAACTCATGCCATTGAGACGTTTGGCATCAAAGACGGTGTTGGATGGAGCTGGAAGGGATAATGCTCAGTGAAATAAATCAGAAAGAAAAAGAAAAATAGTGGTTTCACTTATAGGAAAAATATAGAGGAAAGAAGTAGGGATCAGAGGAAACAAAAAGTAATTACAATAAATTAAAAATCAAAACCAAGGCCCTCCCTGGTGGCACAGCAGGTTAAAGCACAGCACTAAGAAGCTAAAGCCACTTCGCATGAGTTCAATTCCTGCCTGCCCAGGAGGTGACCACGCGTGGCAGACCTCTCCTGACCCGCCCGCTGCTCCCCTCAGCAGTGTACTTCATAGATCTGCGTGTTCTGCTCCTCACTCTGTCTCTGGTGAAGCCTCTCACTGCCCCTCAGCCTCTGGCCTATACCCCAGTTCTGTATGCACAAATAAATAAATCTTTAAAAAAAAATCAAAACCAAATACCAGATGGTTTCACTCATAGCAGAAGCATACTGGGCCAAGGAAAAAAATAATAATAATGAACAACTATATACCAGAGACATTTTATGGGGTGGAATGGGGAATGGGATTAAAAACAATGGGGGGAGGGAAATGCACTGGACTATGGTGATGGCACACAGGTGATTTGGTGATGGGAAGCCCACAGGGATTACAACTGAGATGGAAAAAGGCACAAATGATGTAAAAATAAAACATTAATACTTTAAAAAAAATAATCAAAACCAACCGGTTACTATAAATCAGAGACATTCTGCAGGGGAGGAGGAAGAAGACTCAAAACGGGTGGGAACAGCACAAGGGATTATAGGGATGGGGCAAGGATGAACTGGTGATGGGAATTTCACCCGGATTACACCTGAGAGCAGAAAGCATACATTGTACAAAAGTGAAGAATGATTAAAATATGTGTATACTATACATATATATATATACACACACACAATATGTGTGTATATCTATACATATATATGTGTGTATAACATATCTATACATATACATGAACTCTGTATACCAGTAACATTTGGCCGTTAAATATCCCTTTCAGAACCCACTTTTGTGGCAGAATACTTTCTAGACAAAGTACTGTTAGCCAGCTAGAAGGATGTTGAAGGGCTGAGGGCATACACTGTTTCAGTTTCTCATGACTGAGCCAAATGTGCATTTCCTATGTCTCTAATATATTTTATTCTAATATTGCACCAGTTTCCTCCTTCTTAAGTAGGAGTAGCTTATGTTCTGGTCCTTTTCTGACACATTATCTCTGTACTTTTGGTTCAGCTTCCTCAGAAGAGATCTTAAGATCCACCTGGTCTTAGGTGAGAAAATAGTAAGAATAATGAAGAGTCATATACCAGAGACATTTTGTGGGGGTGGAGTGGGGAATGGGATCAAAGGGGGGGGGAGGGAAGTGCACACTACTATAGTGATGGCACATGGGTGACTCCGTGATAGGAAACCCACAGGGATTACAATTGAGATGGAAAAAAAAGTACAAAAATGATGTAAAAACAAACTATTATATTATATATATATTAAAAAAGATCCACCTGGTCTCTTGCTCCCCAAGAAAACTCCAATCTCTTGACAGTATCAAAGAGAGGCTCGTCCAGCTTTCTCAGCAGTTCTGGACAATCCCAGTCACTTGTGTGATCCTCAAAGGTTGCCCCTTTCTGTTGGGCCAATTCCCCCTGACTTTAACTTAAATAAACTACAACCTTCCAGCACTTTCTCAAACTTACTGGTCAAAGATTTAATAGTCTGATCTGTGCCCACGCATTCCAATTCCTTGACTCACCTATCTCGCCGCCTCCGATCCAGTTTGGAAAAGCTCGGATTTCGAGCCCCTGTAGGTGGGGGCTCCCTAAACGGGTGACAGGGCAAACGGTGTACCCCCACCCCCCACCCACCCCGCCCTACAACTCTTACTAGCTACTGTCCCACCATCCCAATTCCATACACGCGGTGAAGTCAGAGGCCCCATCTCCATTATAACGCAGAGAGGGGAGTTAGCGTCACTCCCGCCCCCTCCCCCGCCCTTGCCCCTCCTTTTCGTGAGTCCGGATTCAACTGGCCCCTTTTCGTGAGTCCGGATTCTAGCCCCTGACCGC
>NW_004567156.1:1147628-1151732 GCF_000260355.1 Condylura cristata
AGTGCCAGGAGGTGATTTCCTGGCTGGACGCCAACTCGCTGGCCGACAAGGATGAGTTTGAGCACAAGAGGAAGGAGCTGGAGCAGGTGTGTAACCCCATCATCAGTGGACTGTACCAGGGTGCGGGTGGCCCCGGTGCCGGTGGTTTTGGGGCGCAGACCCCCAAGGGGTCTTCTGGGTCTGGCCCCACCATTGAGGAGGTGGATTAGTTTACCATGATCACTCCTTGTATGAGACTTGGGATTCAAAGTGCATGGACTTATATCACCCTCCATCTACTCTTAACTTTGCAAAAGGTCTTTGCAAACTTAAACTGTTTTTTCTTGTGATGAAATTAAGAACTTGCTATTTTTTTAGAGCCTTTGAAGAGGTTTATATGTGCTAGACATGTGCCTTATTTTGTCTATTTTCCTTTTGTAAAACATCCAACTTGGACTTTTTTTTTATTATTACTTCAAAGTAAATAAACTAAAAATAACCAAGTGATGTTTTGTCTGTCTGTTTTCTTTTGGGTAGAGAAGGATCTGATTGGTTGTCTTTAAGGGTCTAAATTTAAACAGCAAATTGTCTCTTACATAAGTTCAAAATCTTGAAAAGTATGACTATAGATTGTTTTGTTATCTGTTTGACAGAAATCTCCTGAGAGGTAATTTTTAAAAAGATTTATTTATACATACAGAACTGGTGTATAGACCAGAGGTGTGGGGGGTAGAGGATTTACCTGAGATGGAATGGGGAGCAGAACAAGAGGACTGTCTGAAATAACACTGCGGAGGGGGGAGCAGTGGGTGGGTCAGGAGAGGCCTGCCATATATATGTAGGTCACTCCACTGGAGGAGGATTGAACTCCTGTGGCAGTGGCTGTGACAGATTCCTGATGCTGTGCTTTAACACTTGTGCCACCAGGGAGGGACCCTGAGAGGTAATTTTTAAAAAGTGCTTGTTTTGAGTGGCTTGGGTATGTGAGTCCAAAAGTAATTAAGGGCTACTGACATGGTGACTTCAAAATAGGAGAGGGTTAACCCTATTAATGAATGGCCTCAAAAGGGGCTTGGGGTATGGGTGTTCCTGGTGAAGCAGCCAAAAAGGAGAGGCCATAATATTGAAAGATTGATTTGATACTCTTTTTAAAAAAGATTTATTTATGCATACAAGACCTGGGGTGGGTACAGGACACAGGTGTGGAGAGTGGGAGGATTCACCAGAGACAGTGGGGAGCAGAACAGGCTGATCCACTGAAACACACTCTGAGGGGAGCAGCGGGCAGGTCAGGAGAGATCTGTCACGCCATGTGGGTCAGCTCCCTGGCCAGGGATCGAACTCATGCTGCAATGGCAGCAGGTAGCTTCCTAGTGCACGTTAACCCACTGTGCCACCAGGGAAGGCTCTGACTTGATACTCTTTCCTTTAAGGACACTTGATATAATAGAGACTGAATATGTGTGCTGGACTCAGCAGGAAAAGTTGAGTCCTATATTGATAGGACATTTGAGTTCTATCACTGGTTTGTCAAGTGATGCACAAGTACACAGTCACCTTGACCCCTACTTCTCTCTTGTTCGAAATGAAAAGGTTTGGCCTGATGCCTTAGCTTAGTATATCTGAAAGATGCTGACATAGGAAAGCTGCATTCCTGATAGTGGTTACCTACATCTGAGTGCCTAAGTGAGTACCTTAGGGAGGTTTTCGAGTTGAGTGCCCCAGCAGCAGAAGGACCCGAATATTTCAGTGCTCATTGTAGCACTATACTGGGACCTTACATGTTTATTAATCTTCATTCTGTTAGAGACAGAAAAGGACTCTCACACTTCCCAGAGGGACGCAGTTGGACTTCTGAAGCAAGGGTATTGCTTTGTTTTCAAGGACCAAATAAAGTCTGGCAGGTCTGGGAGACCTGGGAAGAGTCACTAGAGTTCTCTCCTCTCCCCTAAGTTACCCCACCCCCACTCCTTATACAGGCCAAAAAAGGAGGGGGGGGGAGAGTTCCAATGAACCTGGGAATCTGGAGGAGTATTGGGAGGGATTAAGATGCATAATTAAGAGGGAACCCGCCCCACTCAGGAAAAAACTTTAAGAACCCACCTGCTTTACTACTCAGGGGAGCTCTCTGGCTTTCCTGACTCCGCTCACCTCCTCGCACCCTTCTATACTTTGTTGTCTTTATTCTGGGGCTTCATGAAATTCTTGAGAGACAGCAAGGCTCCTCCCATGTCATGGTCCCCAACAATGTCAGTACACTGATTTTAGTTAGTGCTTGACTTTCACAGGTAAAACATACAGAGGAGACAAGTTATTTTTTAAAAAAGACTGATTTATTTATGCATAGAAGAACTGAAGTACAGGCCATAAGTGCAGGAGGTGAGAGGATTCACCAGAGGCAGAGTGGGGAGCAGAGCTGGCAGATTGCAATACACTGCTGAGGGGAGCAGAGGACAGGACAGGAGAGATCTGTCACATCCTGTGGGTCAGCTCCCTGGCCAGGGATGGAACTCCTGCTGCAATGGCTACAGATAGCCTCACAGAGCTGTGCTTTAACCCCTTGGCACACTGATGCGATTTTTAACTCCTTAGTTATTAATTTAAGCAAAATTAAGGTTTAAAAAAAATCACCCAACTTAATGATGTCAGAAAAGTACATCATTAAAAGATTAACTTAAAAGTTAAAACATAAATAAAAACTAAAGAAACAAAACAAAAATCACCCAATTCAGCGTCATGAAGCTACTGCAGCCACTGCAACACAAGTTGGATCCCTGGCCAGGGGGGTGACCCACAGGGCATGGCAGACCTCTCCTGACCTGCCCGCTGCTCCCCTCACAGTGTATCTCAATAGATCTGCCTGCTCTGCTCCCTACTCTGTCTTGGTGAATTCTCTCATCCCCCTCCCTTGCACCTCTGGGATGCACTCCAGTTCTGTATGCATAAATAAATCTTAAAAAAAAATTTAGCAAACAAGAACCAGTTTTGGCTTCCCATTATGCTCCAAGTCTTCTGGGCTTGTTTGTGCCTGTTACAGTGTTATGTTTTTGTGTTATGTTTCATCCTAGATTTCACAATTGGTACTCCTTTTTGCCCTTACTCAGTATATCAGCTAAACAATAGAATTGATGACAAGGAGTTAGTATGTGTGTTCATTTATAAGAGTGAGAGGAAAACCTCGAAGCCCTGTACCAGGAACACCTACTGTAGGCTTCTGTAGGCTTCCTTTTTTTTTTTTTTTAAAGATTTATTTATTTATGCATAACTGGGGTACAGGCCATAGGTGCAAGGAGTGAGAGGACTCACCAGACACAGAGTGGGGAGCAGAACAGGCAGACTGGAGAAGTACACTGCTGAGGGGAGCAGCGGGTGAGTCAGGAGAGGTCTGCTGCGCCATGTGGGTCACCTCTTGGGCAGGCAGGGTTCGAATTTGTGCTGAGGTGGCTTCAGCTTCTTAGTGATGTGCTTTAACCCACTGCGCCACCAGGGAGAGTATAAAGTCATTTTTAAAAGTATTTTTTTTAGATTCATTTATTTATGTACACAGAAATGGGGTGTAAGTCAGAGGTGCAGGGGCAGTGAGAGGATTCACCAGAGACAGAGTGGGGAACAGAACAGGCAGATCAATAAACACTGCTGAGGGGAGCAGCATGTCAGGAGAGGTCTGCCATGCCATGTGTTTCACCTCTGGGGCTGGAGATAGAACTCATGTTGAAGTGGCTGCAACTAGCTTGCAGTGTTGCCTCCTAACTTGTTGCACCACCAGGAAGGACCAAAGATTATAAATTATTTTTGCAAACAGAACTGGGGTATAGGCCATAGGTGCAGAGACAATGAGAAGATTCACCAGAGACACAGGGGGAAGCAAAACAGGCAGACTGACAAAGTACACTGCTGAGGGGAGCAGTGGGTGAGACAGGAGCGTTCTGCTGAGCCATGTGGGTCAGCTCCCTGGCTGGAGATAGCTGTGATTAGCTCCTAGTGCTGCACTTTAACCCTTTGCCCCACAAGGAAAAGCCACAATGTAAATCTTCCTACAAGATCTTCTCTGACCCCAGAGCTACAGTGGCATTTGTAACTATCACCTCACAATTCAGAAAGTATTTAGGCTCTCAGCCACTACCA
>NW_004567156.1:1151832-1179962 GCF_000260355.1 Condylura cristata
GGGTGGGTGGAAAAGCATGGGAGTTGGGAAGGACCTACAAAGACCTTTGCTAAGACATAAAAGTTAGGCAAGTCTCTAGAAATTTTGGCACAAATAAAACTTAATATGGCCAGCTCATTTAAGTAGAGGTTTTAATAAGAAGTGAATGGCATGTTATTGCTTGAATATCCGTGCACAGAGTGCATTGAAAATGACCACTTTGCAGATTCAAGGAGGTCAGGTTGATGTAATTGTAGAATTTGCAAAGAGAATTCAGTGCCATTCTGTGTTTAGGGTAGAAGAAGGAACTTGGAATAGGGGGTGTGTGGTGGAGAAAATAACTAATTAAGAATTATTATTATTGCTTTTGTGGAGAATTGGGGTATAGGCCAGAGGCGTGTGTGTTGGGAGGGATGTAGGGAGTGAGAGAGTTCACTAGAAAATGGGAAGCAGAAAAGGCCAATTGACTGAAATACACTGCTAAGGGAAGCTGCTGGAGAGGTCTGCTGTGTCATACAAGAGTTAGCTCCCTCGCTGAGGACAGAACTCAGGCCACAGAAGTGATCACTGAGATTTAACCCCGGGAGGCCTGATGAGGAATTTTATTGATTTATTGGATACCTATTTTTAGTTTTTAAATTTTAATTAAATTTATTTATATATTTTATAACACTGTTCATTTTTAAACATCAGGTGTAGACCCCATAGAATTTCCTATCACATTTCACCTGTGCACCATCACCACAGTCTCCTGTGCTCTTCTCTCCCTCCTTCCAACCCCCCCTTTTTCCCTCCCCTGCAGGATATCTCTGGTTTATAATTGTATATTTTTGTTTTATTGTACCTTGTATCATTATTTTTAGCCCCCTATCTTATTTGGTTCCCCTATATTCCTCCTATAAGTGAAACCATCTGATATTTTTCTATTTCCTTCTGACTTATTTCACTGAGCATTGTTCTTTCTAGCTCCATCCATGTTGCTGTGAATGGCATGAGTTTATACCTTTTTGATTGCTGAGTAATATTCCATTCTGTGTGTATACTACATCTTCTTGATCTAATCGTCTATTTTTGGGCACATGGATTGTTCCCAGGATTATTTATTAAAAATAGTGCCGCATGGGCCCTCCCTGGTGGCGCAGCGGGTTAAAGCACAGCACTGAGAAGCTAATGCCACTTCCGCATGAGTTCAATCCCCGCCTGCCCGGGAGGTGACCACATGGCGTGGCAGACCTCTCCTGACCCGCCCGCTGCTCCCCTCAGCAGTGTGCTTCCTCGATCTGCCTGTTCTGCTCCCAGCTCTGTCTCTGGTGAATCCTCTCACCCTCCACATCTTTGGTCTGTACCCCAGTTCTGTATGAATAAATAAATAAATCTTAAAAAAAAAATAGTGCTGCAATAAACACAGGAGTGCAGGTATCCTTTTGAATTAATGTTTTTGTGTCCTTTGGGTAGCTTCTTAGGAGTGGAAATTCTGGGTCATATGATAACTCCATTTTTATTAGTCTGAAAAACTTCCATATAGCGGTCCATAGTGGCTGCACAAGCTTACACGCCCACCAGCAATGTAGGAGAGTTACTTTTTCACCACATCCTTGCCTACACTTGTTGCTAGTCTTTTTATATACGCTTTTTTAAAAAAGATTTATTTATTTATGCATACAAGAACTGGGGTATAGGCCGGTGGTGGGGGGGCCAGGGCAGGTGGAGTAAAAGGATTCACCAGTTTGACTGAAATACACTGCTGAGGAGAGCAGCAGCAGGATGGAGGGGTCTGCTGTGCCATGGGCCACCTCCCAGGTCAGGTATTTAACTCAGGTTGCAGTGGCTGCTGACATAGCTTCACAGTGCTGTACTTTAACCCTCTGAAGGCACCAGGGAGGGCCTGACACATGCCATTCATAACCCAGTACGGTGGTATATCATTTGGTAAGGAATTTTAAATGGAATAACTTGCTAATTCCAACCTCATCTGTATCTCTCAATACCAGCCACAGTAGGCCAGTGGTTATGGCAATTGACCTTCTCTTTTGTTTACCTTTGACACACACACGATTATTCCTGGTGTTTAACTGGGGTCTCTCATCAAAAGATGAAGAAAATGATACCAAAACAAAAGAGAATGTTTTATGAATGTGAGTAGTGGACAGGAACATAGGTTTCTGTTAAAAGAAGCGATCTGCTTATTTTAGGTGAAGTGTCAACATTGTTGCTTTCTGAGCTGGTGATCCTCATGGTAGGGATGACAAATGCTTATCATCTTTCATTCTGTAACCTATCACCCTAAATCCGTGCCCTTGGGGCCTTTTTTAGGTCTGGGGTGCAGTTCAAGGGGACCCCAGCAGTTCCTCCCTCCCTCCCTGCTAGCACCGCTCATTCAAAAGACCTTAAAGGATTAGGCTATTAGGAAATGGGATGCCAGGTCAAGGCACCCCCACCCAGTCAGCCCCGCCCCTGCTTTGCTCCCCAGGAATCCAATAGGGTACAGGGGGATGGAGGGACAAGAGCTGGGAGAGACTGGGGATTCTAGAATTAGAGGACTCATGCGGGTCTTCGACATTTTAACCCCTGTAAACGTCCCCACGGTAAGTGTGGGGGGTGGGGGAAAATCGGGGTGAAAGGTGGCGGCAGAGAGAAGCCGGGGGTCCCCATCCCTTGAGGCAGTGCGCTGGTCTTCAGCGGCGGGACCGGCTCTTGCCGCGGCTCGGCTGTCCATCAGCCCTACGGGTATGAACCAAGAAACTTGCCAACGTTCTCGTCGAGGAAAATATCGAGGGTAGACAAACCCTAAAGTTCTCCTCTATTTTTGTATTTGCCCGCCCCCTCCCCTTAACCTGTTTTGAAAGAATGGGAAAGGTCCACACCCTGAAGACAGCGCGCCACCGCCACCCCCCCCCGCCACTCCCCTGTCCCCCGCCCCGCCCCCGCGCCCCGCCTGCCAGAGAATGGATGGCTTCTGCTCCCCGTCCCTATTTCGGGCTATGTCAGGAACTTTCTCGAGTTTTCTGAGCTCAAAGGAGGAGACTGACTGGTAGGAACACTCATCAACAAAATAATGACCTCACTCAGTGTCCCTACCCCCCCACCCCCACCCCACCCCGGTACATCAAGCTTAGTCACGCTCAGTAGCTAATGTCCAGAAGGTTCTGAATGACGAGTCAAACTAATATTAGTAACAGTTCCCTTTCCTTCCCCCTCTTTCAGACAAGCAGTCTGTTATAAGCAGGGGCGGGGCTAGGAGAAGCTGGAAATAAGTGTAGGAAAGGTGGGAGTTTGTGGGGCAATAATCCAGAGCCACCCAGAAGGGGTGTCTGAGGAGAGTCCCAGGCTGGTCACACACCCTAATGGGTGCACAGTCTCGCCCTTCATTGTTAGCTCCCTTCTTCTGTGCGTATTTGTCTTCCTCTTTGTACAGAACAAAATGATTGTATGGACCGGCCATTACGGAGAGGAGTCAGTCCAAAATACGGATTATGAAGACAGGTTCCATCTCCGGTTCTGTCATTTCCTGTCTGGGTGACCAGACCGAATCACTGAACCCCTTGTGTACATCATTGAAAATGAAAAGGTTTAGCTGAATGGCTCTGCCTAAAAATTTTAAGATAGAGTCTACGATACATTGAAATTAATTCCATAACCCTGGTAGGAGTCACCAACCTTGTCAGTACCTGAATAAGAGTGACTGAAGTCAGACCTGAGACTAGACTGATCCTCCCAACAAAAGAGGATCAGAAGGAAGCAAATTTTTGAGCACTACCACCACAGACACTGAACTAAAACCCTGTAAATATTGCCTTATTAATCCTTAACGCTACCATGCTATGGGGCACATATGGTTAATTCTGTTTTAGAGACAAGTCATAGAGATTTGTGTGATTTGGGTAACTTACAATTACTTCATTGTTAAAATGAGAGCATGAAGACAAGAAAAACAGCCTCAGCAAGGAAGCAGAGTTGAGGTGTAACCCTACATCACCCTTTTCCAGGCTGTTTCTTGTGCTGCTGGGAATCCTCGGGGCTCACAGGTCACTGATGCCTTTACCATTTGGTTGTTAAAAGCATCTGGCTTTAGGTTTCATATCAGTTTTCTCCTTTGCTTTTGCTTGATAAGTTAAAAATCATATTATCCTTTAAAATGAACAGCATTAAGGGGGAAATGGTACTGTTTGAAAAACCTGTAGGAAAAAGGAGTGAAAAGTAAAAAGCTCCTGCAACACAGGGCTGAAGAAGGCACGCTCCCCACACACTGCCTTGGCGGTCAGCATTCCTGGCACTTTTCTCCAGCTCCCCAACCTTAAAAATACCTGCCTCCCTGGTGTCCTAGGGGCTAAGACTCAGCACTATCACTGCTGTGGCCTGAGTTCAATCCCAGGCCAGGGAGCTGACCCACAGGGCGCAGCAGACCTCTCCTGTCTCACCTGCTGCTCCCCTCAGCAGTGTATGTCAGTAAATTCACATGTTGTGTTCCTCACTCTGTCTCTAGTGAAGCCTTTCACCACCACCCCCACCTCTGGCCTATACCCCAGTTCTTCTATGCATACATTTTGAACAAAAAGTACCTGACAGTCTGTCCAGCATGGGGAACCTGACTTTGGCTCCTCCAGACTCCAAACTCCATGAAAACCTAATTTGAAAATTAGTCAAATCAAACTCTTAAAATATCTATTGGGTTCTTAGATACACACCCTTGACTGGGTTTCTGAGAAGCATTCAATATAAAAGGAAAGGTAAAATTCAAGAGATACTCTTCTTTGTTAGGAAATGTGAAAGCTTAGATTTCCGGGACAGATCATAGAGATTTAACTCAAAAGACAGGTTAACTGTTGCATACAGCTGTCTGACTCATAGAAAACAGCATATCCAGTGGATCTTTTTCTGCTATGCCACATGAAGATTTGAGGCCCTGTCACCATGTCTGCCTGTCAGAGAGCAAGCAGAGGCAGTGACATCCTTTATTTCCAGTCAATAGAGAATTTTTCTAAATACTAACATCCGAAGTCAATCCAAAACTGCCACTGGTGACAGCTAAGGAAGGGAGAAACATCTGGGGGTTGGGCAGAATGAGGTTAAAGTCTTTAGAATTCTTGATACACTGTGCAACGAAGGTGCAAGTTTGGGAATCGCCAGCAGGATGGCACTGAAAAATGGAAAATTCCTGAAGTTTGACCAGTTTGACTAGACCAGGGAGATGAATCATTAGGGAGCTACATATGAATATTAAAAAAGTTACCACCTACCTGCACGCACAAACACATACAGGATTCTTGGAGCTCTCTATTTGCAATATCATCAAATCTATCTGAACAAAACAGAATATGCAATGGAATGTTCTTGGATTCCAAGAAGAGGCATCTTGATGGAGGACAGGGATATATGTGTGTGTGCATGAACAATGCCAGCTGAGCAAGCTGTAGAAGCAAGATTTCTTCCTTTCATCCAAAATTGCCTACCACTCACACATTTGTGTTTTCTGTGCATATGACAATGAGTATGTTTTGTGTGAATTGTGAATCCCTATACTATTGGTTGAATGTTCCTCACATTTCCATTAAGGCACCTAACAACTGGTCTTACATGCCCACAAAGGTTGAAGGAAACAAAGTGAATCACCCAATGTGCTTGTATTTAAAACAGAAGAGTAAGTAATGTGTAGCAAGTTGGAATCTAGCATGAATTAAGTTCAGGGCAAATAACCTTCAGTTTTAGAGGCTCTAGAATTACATACTGGTTCTGAACCAACTCTTTCCACCTCAAACCCCCCCCCCCCACATACACACACAGCTTGCTTAAAATTGGTCACCTGCTTATCTGCAGTGGCATCAGATTCTGTTGAGGATTGCACACCCCCGCCCCTCCCTGCAGGCTCACAACTCCATTATGTTTATTTAAAGTGGTCGACAGCCTAAGCTTTGTGCAGAAAGTGCAGAAGACCAACTCTGGACTTTAAGGTTAGCCTTGGCCTGATCCACTGTCCAAAGCACAAGGAAGAAATGAGAAGGTGGAAAGGAGCTAGGAGACTCCTGCCCCAGACTAGGAAGGATAAGAAAAAAGTAAAAGTCTAAAAAAGGCCTTAAAGAACGCTGAAGCTCTCTGGAAACTGCTTTTTTTTTTTTTAATTCTGCACGCGAAGACCACCCTAAGGCAGAGTGGCAGTCAATTCTAGGGGCGCCTCCGGACCACCCCCGCCCTTCAGCTCACCGCTTTTGGCACCCCACACTCACCGCCCTGTGGGGGCGCGCTCCTTAGGAATGGGGAGGGATCTCTCCTCCCCCCCAGTTGAAGGACGGCCGGTTTACTTGATCATTTTTCTCTGAAACATTCAAAACCCCTTTCCATGCGATTAAAGGTAACGCCAAAAACTACGTTGCAGTATCTCTTCCGCCCTCCTACAATTAAATGCCGTGGATGCCGAGGAAATAAATCCTCAGGGGGTCCAGCCTACGGCCCCTCGGCTCTCAGACCAAAGGCATCCCAACCCCTCAGAGCCACAGTCCTGTCAGAGTCTCTTTGACCTACGAGATCCCAACTTCCAGAAAGAACTTTTTGTACTTTGAGTGTCCGGGGAGTCGCATTCAGCCCTTAATCCTATCTTAAAACACCAAACTAGTTTAAGCCCCACGCGCCGCAAACCTCCCAGCAATTGCAAACCTACTTCAGATCCTGTCCTTTTCACTGCAGTGGCAAAACTCCGGCTTAGCCCCCACCACATCCGACCGGGTGGGCGGAGCCAACATCGCCCTCCCAGAGCCTCTCCCTTTCGCCTCCACTCCAGTTGCCTCCGGAGAATCCTAGAAGAGTCTGGAGAGTTCAGGCTGGGGCGGCAGCCGCGGTGATGATTGGTCCCGGACGGCCTGGGGGCCGGACGCGAGGAGAAACTCCTGGAACGTTCCGGATCCCGCAGCCCCGCTGGGCTCCGTGATTGGCTGTGGAGGGGAAAGGAGGGGCTCGGTGAGGATTTATAAACACGGCGGCGAGGACTCGGGACTAACAGCCAAACCGAGGACTGGCTCAGCGCCCCTGACCCCATCCAGTGGACCTGACCGCGCCGACCCACTGCCTCCCAGCGCGAATCCCGCGGCGTCGACCCCGCGCTTCCCGACTTCCGAAGGCTCCAACCCCTCTCTGCCTCCAGCGCCAACTCCCGACTTCCGAAGGCTCCAACCCTTCTCTGCCTCCAGCGCCAACTCCCGACTTCCGAAGGCTCCGACCCTTCTCTGCCTCCAGCGCCAACTCCCGACTTCCGAAGGCTCCGACCCTTCTCTGCCTCCAGCGCCAACTCCGCGGCGTCCACTCTCGCTTTCCGGCTTGCGAAGCCTCGGAGCTCCGCGTCCGCATCCCGCTCCCGCCGACTCGAGACCCGAGCGACCGCGCAACGCCGAGCGACCGCGCAGGTAACGGCATGGCTAAGGGCACGGCCATCGGCATCGACCTGGGCACCACCTACTCGTGTGTGGGCGTGTTCCAGCACGGCAAGGTGGAGATCATCGCCAACGACCAGGGCAACCGCACCACCCCCAGCTACGTGGCCTTCACCGACACGGAGCGGCTGATCGGCGACGCGGCCAAGAACCAGGTGGCGCTGAACCCGCAGAACACCGTGTTCGACGCGAAGCGGCTGATCGGCCGCAAGTTCAGCGACGCGGTGGTGCAGTCGGACATGAAGCACTGGCCGTTCCAGGTGGTGAGCGACGGCGACAAGCCCAAGGTGCAGGTGAGCTACAAGGGTGAGAGCAAGGCGTTCTTCCCCGAGGAGATCTCGTCCATGGTGCTGACCAAGATGAAGGAGGTCGCCGAGGCGTACCTGGGCTGCCCGGTGACCAACGCGGTGATCACGGTGCCCGCCTACTTCAACGACTCGCAGCGCCAGGCCACCAAGGACGCGGGCGTGATCGCGGGGCTGAACGTGCTGCGCATCATCAACGAGCCCACGGCGGCGGCCATCGCCTACGGCCTGGACCGCTCGGGCAAGGGCGAGCGCAACGTGCTCATCTTCGACCTGGGCGGGGGCACCTTCGACGTGTCCATCCTGACGATCGACGACGGCATCTTCGAGGTGAAGGCCACCGCGGGCGACACGCACCTGGGCGGGGAGGACTTCGACAACAGGCTGGTGAACCACTTCGTGGAGGAGTTCAAGAGGAAGCACAAGAAGGACATCAGCCAGAACAAGCGCGCCGTGAGGCGGCTGCGCACGGCCTGCGAGAGGGCCAAGCGCACCCTGTCGTCCAGCACGCAGGCCAGCCTGGAGATCGACTCGCTGTTCGAGGGCATCGACTTCTACACGTCCATCACCAGGGCGCGCTTCGAGGAGCTGTGCTCTGACCTGTTCCGCGGCACGCTGGAGCCCGTGGAGAAGGCCCTGCGAGACGCCAAGCTGGACAAGTCCCAGATCCACGACCTGGTGCTGGTGGGGGGCTCCACCCGCATCCCCAAGGTGCAGAAGCTGCTGCAGGACTTCTTCAACGGGCGCGACCTCAACAAGAGCATCAACCCCGACGAGGCGGTGGCCTACGGGGCGGCGGTGCAGGCGGCCATCCTGATGGGGGACAAGTCTGAGAAGGTGCAGGACCTGCTGCTGCTGGACGTGGCTCCGCTGTCGCTGGGGCTGGAGACGGCCGGGGGCGTGATGACGGCGCTGATCAAGCGCAACTCCACCATCCCCACGAAGCAGACGCAAGTCTTCACCACCTACTCGGACAACCAGCCCGGGGTGCTGATCCAGGTGTACGAGGGCGAGCGGGCCATGACCCGGGACAACAACCTGCTGGGGCGCTTCGAGCTGAGCGGCATCCCGCCGGCCCCCAGGGGCGTGCCCCAGATCGAGGTGACCTTCGACATCGACGCCAACGGCATCCTCAACGTCACAGCCACGGACAAGAGCACGGGCAAGGCCAACAAGATCACCATCACCAACGACAAGGGCCGCCTGAGCAAGGAGGAGATCGAGCGCATGGTGCAGGAGGCGGAGAAGTACAAGGCCGAGGACGAGGTGCAGCGCGAGCGGGTGGCGGCCAAGAACGCGCTGGAGTCCTACGCCTTCAACATGAAGAGCGCCGTGGAGGACGACGGGCTCAAGGGCAAGATCAGCGAGGGCGACAAGAAGAAGGTGCTGGACAAGTGCCAGGAGGTGATTTCCTGGCTGGACGCCAACTCGCTGGCCGACAAGGATGAGTTTGAGCACAAGAGGAAGGAGCTGGAGCAGGTGTGTAACCCCATCATCAGTGGACTGTACCAGGGTGCGGGTGGCCCCGGTGCCGGTGGCTTTGGGGCGCAGACCCCCAAGGGGTCTTCTGGGTCTGGCCCCACCATTGAGGAGGTGGATTAATGGCCATCAGTTCCTTTCTGTATAGTCTTTTTTGCCACAGAGGAGCCTCAAGGACTTGCTATATCGTTATATTTTTCGTGTTGTGTATTTCTTTTCATTTTAATCTAAAGTTAGGTTGTAATCTTATCTTGGACTTGATTGTCTTTATTGTTTCAGTGTTATATAACCAGTGTGTTCATTTGAATTTCTGCATTTAACTTAAGTTGGTACTGTCAGGTTCTTTCCTGGCTCTATGTCCACAAATGACTCAATACTGCCACCCTCTGTCCTACTTTTTCTTTGTAAACACACCAACAATCCTGTATTTTTATTATTTGTAAAATGAAAATGAAAAATAAAATGTTAAAAGTATGTGTCTACTTATATTTATTTGATGAGGGATAATGAACTCTTGAATGGCTGAGTTCCATACAGTGAAAGAGAGAAGGGAGTCTTTTTTTCCCCCACCTTTGTAAAAGATACATTTATCTATGCACATAGAATCTGGGGTACAGGCCAGAGGTGGGGGGAAGGTGAAAGGATTCACCAGAGGTATAGTGGGGAGCAGAATAGGCAGACCAACGAAGACCTTCCGAGGGGAGCAGCGGGGAGACAGTAGAGGTCTGCTGTGCCATGTTATCACCTCCTGGGCTGAGATCAAACTGGCACTGAACTAGCTGCAGCTGGCTTGCAGTGCTGGTCCTTACCCTGTGTACTACCATCGAGGGCCGGAGAGGGACAATCTTCTGAAGATAGATGCAAATCTTAGCCAAGGCGTGGCTAGTTTTCACCGGGACATATTGGTAGGTGGAAAATGACATCTGGGCTAGCAAACAAAAATTCCTGATGCTCATTTTAGTGGTGGTGGGACTTGTTTTAGGGTCTCAGGGATGGCAGCTGCAGAAGGGTTCAGGGGATTTTTGGTGTTGCTGAGAGGGGATTCATGTTTTTTCAATCTCCTGCACTTCATGCATGCAGAGCCTTTGAACTTTTTATTGCACTTTTGACTTGAGTCCTTCTAGTCTTTTATTTAGGTTGTAAGTAAACAAGGGTGCAAACCCAGCAAAAATAAGATGCAGGTTCACACACTGGTTTTGTAAATCCCAGTTGAGTGACAAAGGACAAAATATTTAGCATCTCTTAGATGTGGTTGGTTGTCACCTTTTAAATGAGAGCATTTTGTCTGCGTGGCCTCACTTTCAAAGCTTTTAATATCATTTGGAGCAGAAATGTGTGTAGATATGCAGCATCTTAAGTCATGAACACTGAAGTTGCACTTATCTAAGTGCTATGTTTGGAAAAGTGGCGCGCTGGAAGTTTGGGGCATGGTAGTGGCCAAAGTTAAGAGTGTCAGCACTGGTTGTTCTTGTTTTAACAAGTTCTGTGCAGCAATGTGAAAATACATAACGCTTCTGAACTGTACACCTGGAAAAGTTAAGATGGTTTTAAAACCACTGTTATATGTTTTTAACGCAGTTCAGGTTTTTTTTTTTTTTTTTTTGTCAATGATACCTCAAGCTGCTTCTTTTTTCTCAAAAAGAAGAAAAAGAAGACCTGATCCGGACTGTGCCTAATAGGTCTGCTGGCTGGTGTGGGCTGTGAGTTCAGACTGACGCTAAATGCAGCGGGGTGACGGTGCCACAGGATGGGGCTGGAGCGACCCCGGCCGGACTGGAGCGCCGGAGTCGGCTAAGGATGAGCGCGGGGAGGCGCTTCTCCAGGCTGCCTAGTCAGGACAACTATTTTTTATTTTTAAAAGTTCACAAAACGCTTCTAATCATTACCCAAAATAGGGTGCGACATTCACTTACGGCCTCTCACTTTGCTTATTTTCGTTTGGAGATCCGTTGAGGCACTGCCTCGGCCCGAGCCAGGCACCTTCGAAGACAGCCCTGCCCGCCAGGACCCCGGCTCCAGGCCGCTATAAATAGCCGGGCCCCGCCTTCGCCGTTCTCTTTGTGCGGCGCGCGGCGCGCGGTGGGTGGTGGGTGTCTGGGCTCTGCTGTGTTGCCGCTGTTCGCTGGGGGCTCCTTCCCCTAAACGCGAGGGGAAGATGGCGGGCTCCCCAGCGCCCTGCGCCTTCTTCGCGCATTTGCCGCTGTGCAGGTATTTTGGGGCCCCGCTAGGTGGGGGGACCTCGGTCTCGGGCTGCGGAGGATGAATACTATTACAGACTAGAGTTTCTGATGTCTCCATGACGCCGCTATTTGGAACTGACCCAGCCCAGGACAGGGGGAACTCAGCTGGAGTCGCCCTAACTCAGCTAATTAACTGTTCCCCTCTACCCGTGCCCCAGGTGCCTGATCCACGCGGGCCGATCCGTAGCACCACGAGGGTGAGTAGTCTGTGCGAGACAGAGTGGCTGGCGGACGCCTTGGGGGAGCGTGAAGGTCATGATGACCCCAGGTGACTCTGAGTGTCTCGTTGACGCCATCACCGCAGCGCGCTGACCACCTCCCTCCCCCGAGCTGGGATACCTGGTGCCTGAGCGTGGGGAGAAGTTGGTGCGGACCATCTTATTAATCACGTGTCCCTGTCATTTCCCTAAGGTGTACAAGACGACCCCCAGTGTGTGGAACTTGAATAAAGGTCAGTGTACATGTGAGCGTATTGAACGTGTAGCCTATGGAAATCAAGGGCCTCTGTGGAGCCTGCTTGCTTTCTATAAACACGTGCAGCAGTGCGATTAGTTCACCTCATGATTTTTCAAAAACCATTTTGTGGATTAAATTTGTGGTTATTACTTTTTAAACGTTTACAGTTCCTTGTCTTAAGCATTTGAAACCTGCCTCCACCACCCCCTTTCCTCCTGTAAGCTGTCCTATATGCTGGGCTTTCCCTTTGGAACTTTCTCTGCAGTTGTGAATTTATTTGCTATATTTAGTCTCCCAAATTTACTTCATCTGAATACCTCCTTGGTCAAATCCACATACTAGATAACTGTTTTTGAATATATGGCTGCCCTTGATCCAGATCTCCAAATGGGAATGATGATTTCTCAGACTAGAGTCTCTGACACTGGTCCTGATGTCAAACATTAAGTACTGACTTGTTTGGGAACTGGATACTTGGGCCTCTAAGGGCTATTAGAAGCCTGTGAGTCTGTTTGTACATCTCATTGATTATCCAGTTTTCTCTCTACAGCTTGAGCCCCAGGGACTGAGCCCCTGGACAGATCTGGCCCTGAACTGATGACTGAAGGCCTGAGGTTTGGAGTCTCCTGTTTTGGAGAAGTGCTGGGGAGGTGACTTGCTTGCCTAACCTTCCTGTTTACATACTGAGATGAGGAAAAAGCCATGTGCCTACTGTAACCACTGTGGTGAGTGCTGGTGTTTCTTCCAACTTCAGTAGTAATGATGTGTTTTGAAATAGAACCACAACGTTTCAGAAGACTGCCAGATACACACTTAGGCCAGGCCTTCTATCCTTTATGGCAGTTCCCATCCCCTCCCAGCTTTATGTTTGTTTTTGCTTAGGTAAACTGGGCTATGGGCCAGAGGTGGGGATGAGGGATGAGGAGACCCACCACAGTGAATTAGAACAGGTGGATTTACTGAAATACACTGCAAAAAGGAGTGTGTGGGCAGCACAGGGAGAGTGGTTTGCTGCATCATATGTGGGTTAGCACCCTGGTTGAGGATTTAACCCATGTAGTAGAGGTGATAGTGTGCCCCTAGCCACCAGGAAGGCACATCCAAGTGGCCTGCATTTTTTTTTTTTTTTTTTGATTTATTTGTGCATCCAGAACTGGGGTATAGGCCAGAGGTACAGGGGCTGTGAGAGTTATCACTAGAGAGAGTGGGGAGCAGAACAGGCAGATTGGCAAAGTACACTGCTGGGGGGTAGCAGCGGGTGAGATAGGAGAGATCTGCTGTGGCGTGGCCTGCATGTTTCTAATACATATTTCTTTCATAAAATTGCAGGATTTTGCTGGCAAAATGAATGTCCTCTATTTGGTGATGTGGGCAGACCCTTGGAACTTGTGTCTTTCCTGCATTTTGTGAGCAGCTATCAGATTTGAGGCATTGAAGATTGTTATTAAGATCAGTGAGACAGCTTTCAGTTAAGTACTTTGTTGTATCTAAAGGATTTCAATAAAATATTTTAAGGTGAAAGTTTGGTCTGGTTGAAAGGTACGAAAGGGGTAAGGGGAGGTGAAGGATAACCACCAGTAAATGAACATCACGATTGACATGGGTATGCTTTGTGGCTGTGGGCAAAATATGAATGACTTTGTATCACACTGATAAGCTGTTAGAGAGTCCCAAATTGTATTTGTAAATTCCAACATGCTAGATGTTACTATCATAGTCATAGCTGGTTTGGGTAGACCTGACCCTTATTCTGACCCATTGCCACTTAGAATGTGCTTACTTTTGATCCTATTCCTTTCTCTGAAATTTATAAATTCTCTTTATGGGGTGCCAGATCAGGATGGCAATCTTAGGTCTCCTCATTCACAGGTGATCCTGCTAATTAGTTTTCCCTCCCTAGTGATCTGAGTCCTTGTCTGTTAACCCATTCAACAACTGCACATAAGATCGTTTTACATGGTTTTCAACCTGTCCCAAAACCAGAGTCCTATGTTTCTTCCGCTGGACGAGACAGAATTTCATACCATACCTATAGTTAGAAACTAACTGCAGGTTCCTATCATAACAGGAAATAGCTACTGGGATGGGGAAGACTGATAGGAAACTTCATGAAAATGTTACCGTTTTCCAGGGTTGAACCAATTGCCATCCATTTCCACTAGCTTAGTTTATCCCCAGCTTGTATATCCCAGAGCTCTGTCTGGGATATCAGCCCATTGGTATTGTAAAGGGAATTACAGACCCCAAAATCAAAGGAATTCCAACCAAGACTATAAGCCTATACAGCACAAGTGTATTTCTTGTTTTCATAGCCAATAAGGTTTATGATACCTTTGTTCTCAAGCCTTATCAGCTTTGACCAAAGGCCCTCATCGAGGGGCAGCCAGGTCTGTCTTTCTGATATCCAGCAGGGGGAGCAGTGGATAGGATGGCCTGGGGCTTATTCATCAGCTGCAGTCACTGCTCTGGTGCTTGGGAGGGTTGGAGAGGATGGGAAGTTGTGTGTTTAATGAGTCTAGTTACAACTTTACAAGATGAGAAAGCTGTGATTGTTGTACAACACTAACACCGTTGAAGCTTTAAAAAAATGGTTAAGAGTAAATTTCTAGAGGGGTGGAAGGGGGGGTAGTGAGAGTGTTCACCTGAGAGTGGGGAGCAGATTGAGATACACTTGATGAAGGAAGTAGCTAAAGGTCTGCTGTTCTGGGGGGTTGAACTCACACAGCAGTGGCTGCCGAAAACTTCATAGTGCTGAGACTTAGCAAGGAGCCTTTCCTTTGTGTCATAGTCTCCAAAGCTGCTACCTAACTAGAGCTCTGGCTTTGTTGCTATAAGCCTGTGCTATAATTTACCCAGTGACTGCTAGGGGCGATTAGGATCCTCCTGTCAGTGCTGACTCCCTGTTCTTTGCATCTATTTGAAGTAGCAGACACTTGGAAAAGATCAGGGATTTGGGCCTTCACAGCATGATGCACAGTTTATACTCATCACCACTGCGTGGTCATACTTCTAGGTGGGTCTACTGAGATACACTGCTGAGGGGGTGGGGGCAGCTGGTGAGATAGGAGAGGTCTGCGATGCCATGTGGCTCACCTCCCTGACCTGGGTCAAACTCAAGCTGTAGTGGCTAGTGATAGCTTGATAGTGCTGAGATTAACCCCTGTGCCACCAGGGAGGCCCATTGTTTTTAAGGTGTACCAAACAGGTATACCAGTTATTACCTTGGTGTTTTTTAATCAAGCAGAGTTCATGTCTCATTGTATTGTCATTTTTAAAGATTTATGCATATAAGAGCTGGGGTAGAGGCCAGAAGTGCAGGGGGTGAGGATTCACCAAAGACAGTGGGGAACAGAACTGGCAGACTGAAATTCACTGCTGAGGGGAGCTGCCAGTGAGACAGGAGAGGTCTGCTGGGTCAGCTCCCCAGCTGGGGATCTTCCCAGTGCTGTGCTTTAACCCATTGTGCAGCCAGGGAGAGCCCTATATTGTCATTTTTATGTATTACTAGGTAGGTGCTACAATATTACCGTAACCCTAACATAAAACTGCTTGTTCCCCCTTGTATAGTGTCTTCAGCTGAGTTTTTGCTAGGTTATGAAAAGTCCCCACCACATAGTGAAAAGTTTTTCCAACCTCTAATCACCTTTGTGAGGTTTGTTAGATTTGTAAGGTTTGTTTCTACTTCAAGTGGCCCTGTTTGGTACTCCTTTATTGCTTCTCTAGTCCCATTTTTTGTGATGTCTTATAATAAAATAACTGCTTTCTTCCTGAATTAGTACACTGAAAATGATAATGTCCACTTGTTAGTGTGTGTGGGTTTTTAATCATCTGCTCTCAAGTGTCCAGTATTTTGACTAGCTTTACTATTAGTCGAACTCCTTCCACTTTGCATAAATGGCAACATTTCGTCTTAAGGCTGAGTTAGTAGTTCATAGTGGAAAATAACCTTTCTTGTTGATCCCATCCTCTTATCAGTGGGCAGGTAAGTTGTTGCCATGTCCTAGCCATTGTAAACAAAACTGCAATAAAGTAGAGCATAAAACTGTGTGCTGGTTTCTGGTTCTGGGCCCTAGGGCGTTTCCATCTGTAGTTTTTCTTGGTAATTCCAGATCACTTTAGAAAACTGCAACCTGTACTTTGTCGATCTGCCCGTTCTGCTCCCCACTCTGTCTCTGGTGAATTCTCTCACCACCCCTGCACCTCTGGCCTCTACCCCAGTTCTGTATGCATAAATAAATAAATCTTTAAAAACAAAACAAGATGCTGCACCAATTTTCACTCTCTCCTACTGTGTCACGGGGCCTTGTTTCTCTGCATCCTCTCCAGCACTTATTCAGGGTCTTCTTTAATATGTGCCATTCTCATGAGGGTGATTTTAAGTGCAAAAAGTAGCATGAATGCTGTATTCTACATCTGTTTTAAACTTTTTCAGATTGGTCTCCCTCACTTGATAAAAAATTTTTCCCTACCTCAGCGTAATGACCTTTGTTGTCTTTGTTTCTCCTTCAGATAGAGCCCTGCTTGGTACCTGAGGGCGCTCTGCCCCTCAGCCACTGGCCCAAATCTTTAGGATTAGCCCTGTTGAAGAGGAATTTGTTCTCTAAATAGGGATTAAAATAGATAATAGGCCTCATTAAAGTAATTAAAACCTGGGTCCTCCCTGGTGGCGCAAGGGGTTAAAGCACAGCACAGTGAAGCCATCTGTCCCCACCCAGGGAGCTGACCCACAGGGCGCAGCAGACCTTCCTGTCTCACCCGCTGCTTCCCCTCAGCAGTGTATTTTGGCCAATCTGCCTGTTCTGCTCCCCACTCTTATCTCTGTATCCTCTCACCCCCCACCTCTGGCCTGTAACTCAGTTCTTGTATGCATAATTAAATCTTTAAAAGAAATTAAAATCCTTCACTTGACTCCCTGTTCTTAAGACAGGACCCAAATTAGCCTGTTACCTGGTTACTTTTGCAGAAGCTGTTGGGGTAGGGGTAGGGACAGGGGCAAGGGGGAGTTTTACTCTGGGTTTCTATTTCTTTGGTGGAAGGCCCAAGCACATAATTGTCAGGCATTATCCTGCATCAAAGCAGCCACCATGTAGTTAGTGCTTTATGTCTGTCCTGGACTTTTTACACCTTTATTGAATGCTAAAAAAAAAACTTGTGAAATATTTACCTACCTTACTTTATACAGGATGGATTGTTAAATAATCTGCTCAAGGTCAGAGGAACAGGAAGTCAGGATTTATATTCCTTTGCCTGCTGTGTACCCAGTTAGAACATGACCCACAGCTGAAGCCAACCTGCTTTTGATTTGGGTACCCTTTTCCTTCAGAGGGAGCCACCCTATTGAATTGTGGCAGTATCACTCCCTGAGTTTACAGCTTGCTCTGAAGGCATCCCTGAACAATACATTGTTTGCTTTTGTGTTTTCTGAACTTTATAAAAATGAAATAGTTATTCATGTGGTTCTATTGCAACTTAGCAAGGTTTTTGCTTTTATTCCCCCATGTATTTTCCTGTAGTTATATGGATGTTGCTAAAAATCAACCTGCCTTTTTGAAATAAAAATGGAGCAATCAGGCCCTCCCTGGTTGCCCAGCAGCTTAAAGCACGGCACAAAGCAGCCACTTCAGCATGAGTTCGATCCCCGGCCAGGGAGCTGACCCAGATGGCACAGCAGACCTCGCCTATCTCACCCGCTGCTCCCCTCAGCATTTCAGTAGATCTGCATTTCAGTAGATTTGCCTGTTCTGCTCCCCACTCTGTCTCTGGTGAATCCTTTCACTGCCCCTGTACCTCTGGCTTGTACCTCAGTTCTGTATGCATAAAAAAAATCTTTTTAAAAGTAATAAATCTTTTTAAAAGGTGGAACAGGCAATATGCAGTAAACTGAAAAGTTATCTTCCAAAAGCAAGAAAGAATTTACTGCTTCAGAACTGAATTTTTTGGAATGTGTTAGGAATGGTTGCTATACCAACAACAAAAAGGTTAAGTACAAAATGTGTATAACAACATGCTTTTAAAGACTTTTTAGTTGAACTTTCTTTCCCTTAAATGTTCCTGAGAGTGCTTAGCTTCTAGCCCATCTGGAGATCGGACTAGACAATAGAGATTTATTACTTATGCATACAAGTTCTGGGCTACAGGCCAGATGAGTGGGGGGAGTGAGAGGATTCACCAGAGACAGGGTGGGGAGTAGAACAGGCAACTCTATTAAAGTACACTGCTGAGGGGAGCAGTGGGCGGGCCAAGAGAGGTCTGCTGAGTCATGTCGGTCAGCTCCCTGGCTGGGCGTAAAACTTGTGCGGCAGTGGCTGTGGATAGCTTACAGTGCTGTGCTTTAATATCCTTGAAACAGAGAGGGCCCCCAAGTGGAGTTTCTGGGGAAGGCAGAAGGGCAGGGGTGGGAGGGGTGCTAAAGGAGAAAGACACCTTCCAGGTAAGTCAGCCTTCTGTTTAAAAATCAGGCTGGCCTCAGCTGGAGTCTGAGTCAAATGTCTTCCTAGTTGGCTACTGATAAATTGGCAAACTCAGTGGGGGGTTTCTGCCTCCTTGAGTTTATCACTAAAATAAGACAATTTATATCATCTTTTTTTTTTTTAATTTATTTATTGATGCCTACAGAACTGGGGTACAGACCAGAGGTACGGTATGAGGAGGTTGGTGAGAGGACCCAAACCAGAGACAGTGGAGAACAGAACAGGCAGACTGACTGAAAACACTTCTGAGGGGAGCAGCGGGTGAGACAGGAGAGTCTGCTGTGCCATGTGGGTCAGCTCCCTGGCTGGGGATCAAAACTGTGCTGAGAAGACAATCTACTCTAAAAGCTTAGTTGGAGGTTAAGAGTTACTAACATCTATAGTCCAGTCAGTATCTCATACCTCTCCTTATTCCTTAACATCTCAGAGGGCAACTTAAGTTCTTATTTATGCATAGAAGAACTAGGATACAGGCCAGAGGTGCTGGGGAGTGAGAGGATTCACCAGAGACACAGTGGGGAGCAGAACAGGCAGATCACTGAAACTGCTGAGGGCTCGACAGGAATGGTCCACCGCACCATGTGCCCCCCCCACCCCCCAGCTGGGGATCGAACTCATGTTGCAGTGGCTGCGGACAGCTTCACAGTGCTGTGCTTTAACCCGTTGCACCACCAGGGAGGGCCCTCCAAGGGGCTCTTACGCATTCGCTTGCCCTTATTTGTCTATCATCCCCTGGTTCCTGTGCTAGCCCCAAATTTGGGGCCCGCCATTGAGCTACAACCACAGATGGTCATGTGAGCTTTTATTTATTACAGATTGGGACTTACTTTCTACTCTTCCATTGTTGGGGACCAGCCCTGATTTCAGGTTGTAGAGAGGCTGACACAGGCAGAGTCTCAAGGTGGGAACAACGTTGGCGAGGCGATATTCTAAAAATTGGAGAGCGGGAGTGAGGAAGACACGGGAGTCAGAGTTGGGTGCAAATCTTCCTGCTCTGCCTTCAGCAGAGGTTTATTTTTATACATTAGGAGTAAGTAGTGGGATGATATCAGCACAGGAACTGGGTTGAGAGATTACAATCATTTTTTCTAAGAACAGTTTGGGGTCGTTTTGACCCTTGCTTGAGATTACAACATTCTAAAATCAATCATGGTAAAAAACAGGTACATAAGTGCACAAAGTTTATGACTAATATTACTATAGTGGAGATCAACTAAGATAGAAGTCCCTTAAACCTTATCTACTACTAAATGGGTTTTTGTTTTTCTGCCTGAGTCATCGTGGGAGACAGAAGAGGAAATTCCTTGCTAATCAAATCTCTGCATAGGAGACATAGGTGAATTTCCTTATCTAAAGACTACATAGTAGAATCCTGAAAAACTAGCCAGAAGACTTTTGTGGATTCCTTTAAGGTGTAGCAGGTGGAAAACTTGATTAGTTTAAAAACAGGCAACCTGTATGAATTCCCACATGTAAAGGCCAAACAATAGGAAGTTTGAGTAATTCTTTAGAAGCTGAATAGAAGGCTAGGTGAGATAATAGAATGATAAGATTTGGGTTATCCTCCATCCGGCAGTGAGAGAGACTTTGCAAAAACAGCCCTTTTAATTTTATCAGTCAGTAGTCAAGTCACTTGACTTCAGGGGAATTTTTTCACCCTGGTGCAGTGCTTGCTTGTCAAGGCAGGCAGGCCTTGTGCAGCTGAGGCAATCCAATTGTAAGCTGAAAGTTGCTCAGAATATTTTGATATTATGATTATACAAAAAAGGGAGGTCATAACATAAGTTAGTGTGGAAAATCTGATTTTTCAGAGCAATTCCCCTCTATCCTGACCGTGTCTGACGACGACAGAGGTTGCATAGCTTGTGTCATTCCATCTTTTTTTTTTCTTCAAAATTTTATGCAAAGTAATTTATTAGTATCATGCCATTCATAAATAATTTACATCACTGCAAAACTGACTGAAGGAGGAAAAAAACACTGTTCTAGGTGCTGTTAAGGAACAGCTACCAGGGAAACATTAGAAAGTGGCAGGCAGGACAGGGTGCTACAGGAACAATTCACTGATAGCTAAATTTACTAAGACACCAGGAGCCTAGCAGTTTTGTAACTTCTAGAGGCATTTCCAAGCCTGTTAGCCTGTAGCAAGGTGTGGAGGTGATGCAGATCTGGAAGGAATGTGCTCAGTTTTGGAAATGGTTTAAGATGCTCCTTACAAGTTGGTTTCATGTCTAGACCGAAGTCTTACTCATCAAGAAGCATCATTGTGAACAACGGAATCCTTTGTGGAGTTGAAGCAGGGAGGAACTGGTGGAAAGGTGTGCCGGTCACTGTGCCTGGACGCTGGCCACGCCACCTCCACCTTTGGGGCAGCAGTGATTTGACACAGCCTGTTAAGCTCTGTCATCCCTGCTATTCACATATTTCTAGTGGTTTTGTTCAGCTGTAAGGTCTAACAGAAAGTACATATCTGGCATGACAAAACCTGAGATTTTATGCACTTTACAAGGCTGGGAAAGTTGCCTGAATTTATCCAGGTGTGTGAAGAATAAGAATTTCTGATGAACAGGAACTATGACAGAACAGGCACCTGGTTACTCAGCAGACTCCTCGCAGAGGTCCTCCAGAGAGAATAAACTCATTTGACGAGATTTCCTGTGATGTTGAGGGAAGACCCTTTATAGCCTGATCAAGAATGAGCCCCTAGGTTCCAGGAGTGATAGAGCTTATAGAACTGAAGGTGCTTCTCAAATCCTGGAGCCCTCAGGATTCTGCTGTGGTGGGCAGTGGATGGAGTCTCTAAAATTCCCACATGGGCCTCCCTGGTAGCTCAGGGGCTCAAGTCTCAGCACTATCAAGCTATTGTCAGCCTCTGTGACATGAGTTCGATTCCTGGCCAGGGAGTTAACATATGACACAGCAAACCAGTCTCACCAGCTGCTCCTCTCAGTAGTGTATTTCAGTAGGTACACTTGTTCTGCTCCCCACTCTGTCTTTAGTGAATCCTCTCACGCCCCACACCTCTGGCCTAGACCCCAAGTTCTTATATGCATAAATAAACCTTTAAAGCCCTCGTGTGTGTCAACAGTCATCAGTTCATATTCCTTGTGACCTTAGAAAGAAGCTTGGTCAGGGCCCTCCCTGGTGGTGCGACAGGTTAAGGCTGTCCACAGGCACTGCAGCTTGAGTTGGAGTCCCATCCAGGGAGGTGACCCACATGGTGTGACAAACCTCTCCTGCCTCACCTGCTGCTCCCTGTAGCCGTGTATATCAGTATATCTGCATGTTTCGCCTCCTGCTCTGTCCCTGGTTAATTCTCTCACCCCCCCACACCTCTGGCCTGTACCCCAGTTCTTGTATGCATAAATAAATACATATTTTTTTAAAAAAGAAAAGCTAGGTCAAAAAATGATGGACCTAGAGGAATCCTCAGCTATGATTCCTTCCCTAAGGTCTCCATGTGTTAGTGGGTACACTGAGGGTAACTCAAACTTGTTTACAAAGACAAATCACATTTAGTATGAAAGAACTTTTTAATAGGATTAGTGTGCACAGAGAGAAGAAAAGAGAGGGTGATTGTTTCCTAGTAAATACCCAAAGTTACCCATTCCTTTGTGGGTGATTGCCCAGCCAAATCGGCTGTGAGCTTAGGGCTCTGGTGGCACAAGGGGTTAAAGCACTGTTTAATAGTGGCTGTCACTATTTGCAGCCACTGCAGCACAAGTTAGATCCCCAGCCAGGGTGCAGCAGACTTCCCTGTCTCACCCGCTGCTCCTCTCAGCAGTGTATTTCAGTCAGTCTACCTGTTCTGCTCCCCACTCTGTCTCTGAGGAATCCTCTCAACCCCCCTACTCCCCTGGTCTGTACCCTAGTTCTTGTAAGCATAAATAAATAAATCTTTAAAAAGCAAAACCAAATAGGGTTAGTCTGAAGCATGGCTACTACATCCTGAAAGATTGCCATAAGCCTAAGGAACGTTCTCGCAGGGGACCATAGGAATGGGGCGGGGGGGGGGGGGAGGACGACAAAGGAGCAAAAGAGAAGTGCAGATCACGATAGTAGCCACCCCTGTCAGCCTCTGCACATATCTGTGACCCACATGTCTCAGATGTCTGTGTGTCTTCTCCACATTCTCCAAGTCTCCAAGGCCCTTGTGTACGTGCAAAGCCAAGAAGCAAGCAGACTTATTCCCAGTGTCTCCCTCTCCAGAGCCCACCTGTCTTTCATGTTACCTGACTTCACCTGGCCCTGCACTCCTCTGCCTAGATCCCTGTAGGTAAAGCAAGGCCCTGCATGTAAGTGGGGCAGGGACCATGGTACCTCCCCCTTCTATGGCAAGAACCTCTATTGTACGTGAAGCAGGGCCTGGACTGTGTCTAAATCACAGAAGGGGTTTTGTTTTTGTTTTTAATTTATTAAAAAAAATTTTTTTTGAAGATTTATTTATTTCTACATACAGAACTGGGGTACAGCCCAGAGTCTCAGGGGTGGCAAGAGGCTTCACCGGAGACAGAGTAGGGAGCAGAACAGGCAAATCGACGAAATACACTGCTGAGGGGAGCAGTAGGCGGGTCAGGAGAGATCTGCCACGCCATGTCATCTCTGGGGCAGGCAGAGTCGAACTCATGCAGAAGTGGCTTTAGCTTCTTAGTGCTGTGCTTTAACCCGCTGCACCACCAGGGAGGGCCAGTTTTTTTTTTTTTTTTTAAAGAGATTCATTTATTTGTGCATAACGAAAACTGGAGGGTAGGCCAGAGGTGCGGGGGGTGGGGGTGGGGGTGAGAGGATTCACCAGAGACAGTGGGGAGCAGAACAGGCAGAATGACCAAAATACACTGCCGAGGGGAGCAGCAGGCAAGACAGGGAGTACCATGTGGGTCAGCTCCCTGGTTGGGGATCGAACTCGTGCTGCTGTGGCTGTGAATTGCTTCATAGCTCTGAGACTTAATCCCTTGTGCCACCAGGGAGGCCCCAGAAAAAGGATCTTAAACTATCTGGCAGGCCTGTGTGTCTGTGGTGGTTACAAGGCACAGTGGGGCTCTGCTCCCGTGCAGAGCAGTCTGAGGCCTACCCCAGCCCCTTCACCGAGTCCATTTGGGCCTGAATGCACTGTTGAGCATAGGCCTCAAGCCAGTAGCTGACCTGGGGAAGGTGCCCCCAAGCATCTCCACATCAATCCTAAACTCCCGTTGAAGGACCGTCACCTGCTCTTCGGGGTGCGCCCGCCTGGAGCGTCTCCAAGTTGCTTGTCCTCTAGGATCTGCTCGCTGGCCTCTCAGCTCCTCGGCACAACTGCTCAGGTGCCGCCTGTCCACATGCTCCCTCATTGGCTTACTGCCCCTCCGAGGACATTAAGACCCTGATGGGCCTGGACACTCTCACTTGACCTGTTTTCAGCATGGCAGTTAAATTTGCTGTCTCGCCCTCAAACGTTCTTTTGGCCTCTGCATGGGGTTCACTTCCAAAGTGCTTGTCCTCTGTCATGGTAACTCTGGCCCTGGTGAATGCGCCACCCCTCAAATGACCTGAGGCTTTGAGTTGCGGCCCAGCAACGACTTGGCCTCAGCAGCACCCCACGTTCCCCCTTCTCCACCCTGGAACCCCACGGTCTTCTCTCCCAGTGGTGATGGTGTGAGCTCCATTGGCAAAGGCTCCCCCCTACCAGGCTCTTGGAGTGTAGCAACTGCAGTTAACTAGGCCTTCCTCTCAGCCCATCTGACAGACCTTCCACAACTATAGTTTCTCTGAACAGAGCCACTGCAGTGAGCCTGCTCGGCCTGGCTTTGGCCTGTGTCTTCAGGCCTCTCATCCGGGGAAACCTCAGCAACTGGCTAATGAGCTACAGCCTCCCCAGATGACATTCCCACCCTCCCAGTTGGTCCAGCCAGCACCCTCAAAGTCTGCTTCACACCTCTCCTGTCTGCACACGCCATACCCAATTTCTCGAAGTCATGCTGTCACTATCTTAAAAAAAATAACTGGAGGGCCCTCCCTGGTGGTGCAGCAGGTTAAAGAACAGCACATGAAGCTAGATGCAGCCATTTCATAAGTTTGATCCCCAGCCCCAAAAGTGATCAACATGGCACAGAGACCTCCCTGACCTTCCCGCTGCTCCCCTCAGCAGTGTACTTCATCCATCTGCCTGTTCTGCTCCCCACTCTGTCTGGTGAATCCTCTCACTATCCCTGCACCTCTAGCCTGTACCTCAGTTCTGTATGCATAATCAAATACATCTTTTTTAAAAATGACTGGAAAAAAAATCTGACTGGGAGTCACATCCACGGCTACTCCACAGTGGGAGGAGCTGCTGTCAGCTCACCTGGATGACACCACAGCCATCTAGCTCGTCTGGCTCCCATCCTTGCCTTGTGAGGCAACGTCTGTCCATACATCAGCCAGACAGCTCCTTCCAAATCATGACTATGTCATGTCCCTCCTCTGTTCATAATCCTTCAATGGCTTCCACAGTGACTTAACTCAGTGTGAATGTCATCGTCTTTACAAGGTCCCTTTGACATCCAGTGTGGAGAGCTGTGGAGTTGAGGTTACTGAAGGACTAGAAAGAAACATTGTGGGCTTTTAAAGGACAAGGGTCTCTTGCACGGAAAGGGAGTATGTTTTTGCTGGTAGGACTAAATGCTCAGACAGTGTACAAACAAGGGGGATGAAGGTATACAAACAAGGGGGGTGAAAAAGAGACGGTAAAGAGACGGGGACTGTGGGATATATAAGGAGGGAATCGGAACAACAAAGGAGCTTCCTTTTGCCTGCGAATCCTGTGTGTGTGTGTGTGTGTGTGTCTGGTTTATTATCATCCCCAGCCGGCACCTCGAGACCACATTGCCCGGCTGGCCCGGGGTTAAGAATCCAGCATGTTCTTTCCAGTCTAGCTCTGTATCTCTCTGACCTCTGTCCACTCTGCCCAGACACATGGCATAAAGCCAGGAGATGGTGGGCAGTCTCCTGTCAATGTTCTGTGAGTTAAGTTTCTGACTTAACTAGGGTCTCAGATAATTGACTTAGGCTTTTGCCAGTAGAGCAATGGATGCAATTTGGGTTGTGAGGAAATCTAAGCACCAGATAAACTTAAAAACTGTTTGGAGGACCTCCCTGGTAGCACAGGGGTAGAAGTCTCAGTGCTGTCAGGCTATCACCGGCCACTGCAGCATGAGTTCAAGCCCTGGGCAGGGAGCTGACCCACACGGCGTGGCAGACCTCTCCTGACCCTCCCGCTGCTCCCTTCAGCAGTGTACTTTGACGATCTGCCTGTTCTGCTCCCCATTCTGTCTCTGGTGTATCCTCTCACCGCCCCATCTCTGTCCTGTACCCCAGTTCTTGTGTGCATAAATAAATAAAATCTTTTTAAAAAGCTGTTTTGGGGCCCTCCCCGGTGGTGCAGCTGGTTAAAGCGCAGCACTATGAAGCTATCTCAGGCACTGCGGCATGAGTTTGATCCCAAGCCAGGAGGTGACTGACCCACATGGTGTGGCAGACCTCTCCTGACCCACCCGCTGCTCCCCTCAGCAGTGTATTTTGGTTACATCTGCCTGTTTTGTTCTCCACTCTGTTTCTGGTGAATTCTCTCACACACACACCCCCCCACACACACACCTCTGGCCAGTACCTCTGTTCTGTGTGTATAAATAAGTAAATCTTTAAAATAAACTGTTTTGGAGAATGCTTATGGGAATTAACTTTATACAATCCCTTTGGAAAACAATTTGGTAATACCTACTAAATGTGAGTCAGATGTTTTCATAATTAAGGCATTGGTTTGCAACACTGTATGTCTTAGGGGTATAGGTGTGCACTTGTTCAGATACATGTCACCACACCACCCACACCACCAAAGCACCCACAATTCTCCACCAGTGTATTGTGCCCCCTCCGTTTTTCCCCACCTGCCACTATCTGGAGTCAGTTCTCTCTCAGTGTTTCCACTTGGGTTAACATACCCTAAACAAACACAGGCATGTGTGGATTTGTACATTAAGGATTAATGGGCATGAAAGTCCTTAGTGATACCATTTGAATGGAGGAGAAAAGAAACAATTCAAATGTTCTCCAATAGGACAACAGATAAATTGTGTCATAAAATGGAGTAGTATAGAGCAGTGATATGTTAACCTCTACATGGATTCGTCTCGAAAACATGATGTGCAGGAAAAAGGCAAGTAAGAAGAAAGCACATAAAGTATATAAAAACAATCACAGCTAAACTCTTCAGAGTTAAGCATAAATGGGAACAGAGAGAAATGCACGGGAGTGCATCCTTCCAGAAGGTGGTTGCTGGGACTGCCACAGGAGGGGGGTGGACAGAGTGGGACAGGCAGGCAGGCGGACCTGGAGGCTCTGTGGGAACTCACTGTGTGGTTTGCATATTTTTGTGGGTCTGAATTACTTCTTAATAACTTAAAAATGTGGTTTGGGACCTGTGATTCCCCAAGGGCTGACCAAAGACAAAAGCTAGGCCATCCACAGGGACACCTCCAGACTCAGGGAGCTCCCTTGGAAGACAACGGTTCCCAAGATGAGCCAGAATCAAAAACACTGTTGCCTAACCCCACAGGAACAACTCAACAGGTGACAATGGACTGAGAAATTCTGGTAACAGCATGCAGACAGATAACAGCATGCTAGGAGCCCGAAGATGTCCAAAAAGATATCGAGTGTGCTCTCTTGTGCTGAGGGGAGCATTGGGTGGGTCAGGAGAGGTCTTGGGGAGAGTGTGGTAGGTGTGGGGTGAAGTGGTAAGCATTTGAAACAAGTGGATTCTAGAATTGAAATACATAGGTAAGAAGTAAAATAGGCAAGCTAAATAACAGACCAATTAAACAGAGTATTAATGAACAGTAAGAAAAAAATCACCAATGATGTGGAACAGCGAAATCAGAGGTAAATCCTATAAAAATGAAGTTAACATGAAGGCCTCCTTGGTGGCACGGGGGTAAAGTATCAGCGCTATCAAGCTATCGCCAGCCACTGCAGCCTGAGTTTGATGGCTGAATGGGTCTGAGTTCCATGGCCTGAGTTCGATCCCCAGCCAGGGAGCTGACCCACATGGCCAGCAGACCTCTCCTGTCTTGCCCGCTGCTCCCCTCAGCAGTGTACTTCAGTCAGTCTGCCTGTTCTACTCCCTACACTATAGTGAATCCTGTCCCCTCACCCCACTCCGCACCCTTGGCCTTCGCCCCAGAGTTCTTGTATGTATGCATTAAAAAAAAAAAAAAAAAACTTAAAAAAAAAGTGAAGTTGTTGTGAAAGGTGGACTGAGACGCTCCAAGACTGGCATCGCTCCTCAGAACTGCCCTGGTCAGTCGACTTGGTCATCACCTCACAGCGTGACTGCCAGGCCATCTTGGGCTCTGCCCAGACAGTTGGGGGCTTTGCTTTTGAGCAGCTCTGGCCATCTGTTTACTTATTGTACTTTCTTGTTCATTAACATCCTACTTCCCCATGTTTGTCTTCTGGTTGCTTCTCTTTTTTCCAAAGAAACATAAAACAAACTATTCTAAGACTTTTAAGTACCTGCTGACATTTAAAATGTTTAATTTTATTGTCCTCAATCAGATGAACCTCATATGGAAATGGGTCACATTCTAAGCTGGCTATTGCCTGTCATTAAACCATTAAATTCTCAAGAATGTAGCAAAGACAGAGCTGTCAGCCAGTCATCCCCAGTTATATGCTGATGTCAGGTAATAAAATGGGAGGGGGAGCTGCCTCTGAAGGGCCTTAGGACAAGGCTGGAACCACACCTGGTCATCGCCCATTTCCCAGCAG
>NW_004567156.1:1181757-1198672 GCF_000260355.1 Condylura cristata
CTTTATTATTTTTTATTTTTGCATGGAAGGTCTGGGTGCAGGCCAGAGGATAGAGGATGAGAAGATT
Source organism: Condylura cristata (assembly GCF_000260355.1). Lineage (NCBI taxonomy): Eukaryota > Metazoa > Chordata > Mammalia > Eulipotyphla > Talpidae > Condylura > Condylura cristata. Next base: position 1,181,825 of record NW_004567156.1, read on the forward strand.
CACCAGAGACAGAGTGGAGAACAGAAGAGGTGGATCTACTGAAATCCACTGCTGAGGGGAGCAACAGGTAGGACAGGAGAGGTCTGCTGTGCCATGGGGGTCAGCTCCCTGGCTGGGAATTAAACCCAGGCTGTAGCAGTGCTAGTGTTGAGGATTAACCCCTAGGCCATCAGAGAGACCATTATTTAGTAGTTTCGTAGATTTATTTTTTCACTAGGAAATGATTGAATCACTTTTCTTAGCAAAAAATTCCAGACACTAATAGTTCACAACATTTCAACAACATAGTACTAGTTGAAAGGGGTAACCAGAAGCTGGACTTCTAGAGCATTAGGGAAAGTCAGGACAGATGGCATCGGTCATTGTGGGGAGACTTGTCTACTCAAGCCAATATCAGTGTCTAGTGGGATGACACTTTTCTTCTGTAGAGTTTTTTTATTTTAAGAAAAAACAAATGTCATTACATCATATAAATGTGGATCCTGATGCCAGGGGCACAATGAACGTATATATCCTGAGCTCAGCCTGGGGTCACAAAGAGAGAGGAGGGGACTTGTGATGCAAACCCCAAAGGCTAGAGGTAGAATTTACTTTCTCTCCTGCCTCCCCTTTTCTTTAGAAACGTTACTAGGGCCCTCCTGGGAGGCACAGTGGGGTTAAAGGGCATCACTCCAAAGCTAGCCACAGCCACTGCAGCACGAGTTCTATCCCTGGCCAGGGAGCTGACCCACATGGCACAGCAGATCTTTCCTGTCTCACCTGCTGCTCCCCTCAGCAGTGTATTTCAGTAGATCTGCCTGTTCTAATCCCCACTCTGTCTCTGGGGAATCCTCTCGCTCCCCTCGCACACAACTCTGGCCTATTCCCCGTTCTTGTATGCAAAAATAAATAAATCTTTAAAAGAAAGATACTCAGGGCCCTCCCTGGTGGCACAATGGGTTAAAGTGCAGCACTGTGAAGCTACCCACAGCCACTGCAGCACCAGTTCAATCCCTGGCCAGGGAGGTGACCCACATGGTGCAGCAGACCTCTCCTGTCTTGCCCACTGCTCCCCTTAGTACTTCAGTCAGTCTGTCTATTCTGCTCCCCACTCTGACTCTGATGAATCCTTTCACCGCCCCTGCACCTCTGGCCTGTACCCCAGTTGTGTATGCACAAACAAATACATCTAAAAAAAAAAATGGAAAAGAAATGCACTTCATACAGGCCAGCAGCAGTTACTTAGTCTTCCCCTTGGGTAAGAAAGGGGGAGAAGAGAAGGGAAAGTCACTTCTAAGTCTCCAAGCCTTCCCCCTCCACTTTGCCTTTCCCTCTACTGACTTTTCATAAACCTATCCTGAAGGCGTCACTCTTGGCACATCCCAGGTGGCTGTTTTGCAAGCGAGTGGCTGGTGCTGCCTTCCCGCCGAGGACTTTCCTGAAGGCCCCTGTAAGAGGAGTCCAGAGGAGGAGGAGGCCAGAGTGAGATGTGCAGCAGATGGGGCCCTCTGCCCTGGTGCCCTCTGAGGGTGCCCTGGGGGTCAGGCCCAGCCCTGCGGCCAGGACCTGTTTAAGGCCAAAGTAGCCTGATGGGATTGCTCGTCACTGAGTGACCGAGTAGGGCAAGGGTCCAGCATGTGAGGGGCTCAAAGCCAGGAGGGTGTATTCTCAGGTCCCTCAGCAGCCTAAACTCTGTGGATTAAGAACCATTTTCCTGCTGCCAGGACAGATGTTGGACGGTTACTCGTGCGCCTTGCATGCCTTGATGTCCAGTTGGCGTCTGGACCCAGTGGCAGTGACTGGCTGGCACTGTTGGAATGAGAATTTCACTACAGTGTCAGAAGAGCTGATGTCTAAGTCGGAGTCGCTGGTCAGCATGATGAAAACTCCAGACGGACCCTGCTTTTTGGCTTTCCACTCATAGCCTTGCCGCTGAGACCTGCAGCAGCCCTCGGCCAGGACAGCCACATTGTCTCTGTCTCCTTCTCTATACCGCCCCCTGCTTTGACTTATTGGACTTCAGTGTCCCTGGAGACATGATCAAGTCATGAAGAATGTTGCTTGTTTTTCATCAGAAAAAGGATAGAGGCCTGTTCAGTAGACGGCCTCATGGAAGGGTTTCTTCAGTGACTGCCTTTGCAGGGAGGGGTGGAGCATTACAAGTAAAAATCAAAGGGAATCCATGGCACAGACCCCTGGAGCCCTCCCCAGGCCTCCTCTGCAACTGGAACACCAAGGCCTTCACCACCACAGGGAATCCCAAATCCTAAATAGTAGAAGTAAAACCCACTACCCCTTTCCTCTGTGGGGTTAAATAGGCTTTTCTTAATAGGCCCTGAGTAGGCCCTTTGTCACCCTGGCTTGGGAACTAAGGATCAGTCAGGGTGCTGTGGGCCTCAGGGCCTTTCACCAGGACTTAAAAAATGCAGCTTGGTAATATGGTGATGGCACACGGGTGATTTGGTGATGGGAAGCCCATGGGGATTACAACTGAGATGGAAAAAGGCACAAAATGATGTAAAAAAAAACTATTATTAAAAAAAATAATGCACCCATTTAAAATGTATAAAAGACTTTTAGGTGACAATCAAATGAGTTTTAATTACTAACACTATAGTGTTGTTTGGAATTTAGATAAAAATTAAATCTATTTTTATTTCTTCATTATAAAAAAAAAACTAGCAACAACAAATGTTGGTGAGGATGTGATGAAAAAGGAACTCTTTCCTGCACTGCTGATGGGACTGCAATCTAGTACAACCACTATAGAAAGCCGTATGGAGGTTCCTCATACTATTAGAAATGGAGCTACCGTATGGCCCAGCAATTCCACTCCAGGGTTCTACCCAAAGGGCACAAAAACATTAATTCAAAAGAAAACCTGCATCCCTATATTGATTGCAGCACTATTTATTATAGGTATGACTTGGGACCAATCCAAATGCCCAAAAATAGATGACTGAGTCAAGAAGATGTTGTATATATACACACAGTAGAGTACTATTCAGCGATCATAATATATAAACTAATGACATTTGGAGCAACATGGATGGATCATGCTCAGTGAAATAAGACAGAAGGAAAAAGAAATATTTTGGATGGTTTCCCTTACAGGAGGAATATAGGGAAGCAAATAAGGGATCAGAGAAAAAATGAAACTGGAAACCACAACAAAACAGAACAAAAATAAACAGATAACTATGAATCACAGGCATTCTGCTACTGAGCAGGAGGAAGAGGCCGCAAAACCAGCCCAGGGAGAGCACCAAAGACTATGGTGACAGTTCACGAGTGACGTGGTGATAGAAATTCTTTGGGGGCTACACCTGAGCAAAGAAAGCCAACATTGTTAAAAAAATAAAAAATAAAAAATAAATAAAAATTATATAAATAAATAACTTATTAAAATAAAATAAAATGTAAAAAAAAATCAGCTTGTTTTGTGGTGAGAGTAGTGGACGCCCTGATGGTGAGTAGAAACTTCTGTGCTTGCCCGAATCCTTTGCCCCTCCCAAACCAAAGAACAACCTAGAAGAATGTAGCTCGGAGGATCTCACCCATCTCTGGTGTTATCAGTAATGGTGTCCTCGGGTCCTCTCTATCTTTGCTCTCAGAATATGTTTTGTGAAGTCTTTCCTGCCTCTGTCCTTGATGCCTCAGGTCCCAGAAGGAAGGATAAATATTCCTGCTCTGCTCCATTATTCTACTAAGTTGATAGAATGCTATTTTGTTTGCTATTTTTGTTTGATACAGTTTTGACTACTTGTCTAGCCATGAAGAACACAGAGGGTCACAAGTTTCTTTTGTGCCCTGATCCCTCAGAGGAACAGCAACTGGAAATGTGAACTGAAATCTGGCATTTGGGCCACCTGTCACCCTTGCATGCTGATGAAGCAGACAGGAGCTGAATCTGTGATCAGACAGATGGCATGGGGTTTTTAAGTTTTCCCTCAATCTTCTTTATTTTCTTTAAACTAATTAGTTAGTAGTTACATTGTTTTGGCAAGAATACTTAATGACCTCTTTTCTTGGCTGGAACCATGGAGGGGACAGAGAAAAAGAAAAAGGAAGTTTCCTTAAGAATTTTTTAAGAACCCGTAAGAAAAGACAAAGGAATTTTGAGGAGCTAAAGATCACATGCCTGAGAAGGAAATTTGCCCAAAAGATGCTTCAAAAAACAAAGAGGAAGCTCATTACGAAAGAGCTAAGTGCTATCACAAGGACAATAGGCAGATGTACAGAGCTGAGATTTGAATGGCTGGGATAGCAGGAAAAACTGGGAACGTCTCTGTAGTGGCAGAACCCAAATTGCTTCGGTTTTCAGGATCAGGGGTATCTGTAAGTCCAAAGATCCAAAAGGTGTTATAGCTTCTTCACCTAAGCCAGATCTTCATTGGCACCTTTGTTAAGCTCAACAAAGCTTCAATTGACATGCTGAGGATTGTAGAACCATATATTGCATGGGGGTCTCCAAGCCTTAAGTCAGTAAATGAGTTGATTGATAAGTTTGGATATGGCAAAATCAACAAGAGCTAATGGCTCCAACACGTGATATACTGATTGGTAACTATGGCATCTGCGTGGAGGATCTGATTCGTGAAATCTCTGACCCTTTAAATGATTGTCTCCAGGAGATGGAATAAAGACAAAAACCATACACTTTGGGCTCTCTCTGGTGGCACAAGGAGCTAAGTCTCCACACTCTGAAGTTTTCAGCAGCCACTGCAGCACAAGTTCGATCACTGACAATCATTTAAAGGGCCAGAGAAATTGTTTGCCTCTTTGAAGCATTTTCCAAATCAGATTTTATAAATCAGATCCTCCATGCAGAGATGCCATAGTTACCAATCAGTAGATCACCTGTTAGAGCCATTAGCTCCTGTTGATTTTGCCATCATTGAAAGCTTCATAGCTGACCCACATGGCACAGCAGATCTCTCCTGACCCACCCGCTGCTCCCCTCAGCAGTGTATTTCAGTAGACCCACCTGTTCTGCTCCCTGCTCTGTCTCTGGTGAATCCTCTCACCTCCCTCCTCATCCCCGTGCCTCTGGTCTGTACTCCAGGTCTTGTGGGGAGCAACAGACAAGACAGGAGAGGTCTGCTGGGCCATGGTGGTCAGCTCCCTGGCTCGGGATCGAACTCATGCTGCAGAGGCTATGGATAGCTTCATAGTGCTGCCCTTAAACCCTTGCGCCACCAGGGAAAGACTGACTTGCTCATTTTTACTCTGATTGACCACCTGGTTAAAATGTGACTCCCGGCCCTCCCTGGTGGCTCAGCGGGTTAAAGCACAGCACTAAGAAGCTAAAGCCAGTACCTCATGAGTTCGAATCCCGCCTGCCTTGGAGGAGATCCACATGGCGAGGCAGACCTCTCCTGACCCGCCCGCTGCTCCCCTCAGCAGTGTGCTTCGTTGCTCTGCCTGTTCTGCTCCCCACTCTGTCTCTGGTGAATCCTCTCACCCTCCACATCTCTGGCCTGTACCCCAGTTCTGTATGAATAAATAAATAAATCTTTAAAAAAAAAAATGTGACTCCCTCCCCAGATCTCTTCAATATGGACGTACCCCCCCACCCCTGCTTTTTGAATGGCAAGATTGGGGTAATTCTTTGGCACCATGTAAATGAGTCAAACTTTAGCCTAATGATTTTAGCATCCATTGATAATCTTTGCCTGTGAGAAGAGGAAAAATTTTCCCTTGTCCTTCTTAAGGTACCCAATTAGATCTGAACATGAACCCGACAAGGGATAGATTAACAGGAAAAAAGGATGCACATTTGGTTAGTACAAGTTTTTTTTTTTTAATGATTTATTTATTTATGCACACAGAACTGGGGTACAGGCCAGAAGTGCAGGGGCAGTGAGAGGATTCACGAGAGAGAGAGAGAGAGAGAGAGAGGGGAGCCGAAGAGGCAGACTGACAATGTACACTGCTGAGGGGAGCAGCGGGTGGGTCAGGAGAGGTCTGCTGTGTCCTGTGGGTCAGCTCCCTGCCCGGGGATGAACTCACTGCTGCAGGGGCTGAGGTAGCTTCATAGTGCTGAGTTTTAACCTGTTGTGCCACCATGGAGAGAGCCCTGTTTAGTACAAGTTTTATATGACAGACGGAAGTCTTCATAAGGAAATAAAGACCTAAAAGAAATGGTGAAACTCACTTGCTTTTAGGCTGAATGAAAAGAGAAGTGAACAAAAAAGAAAAGTGGCTGAAATATATGGGGAGACTAGAGAAGATAAAACCTCTTAATGGGGTCAGTTTGTATCCTCCTTAATGGTAAGAATGTCTTTCTCCTGCAATTGGGAAGACACCTTTATCATGAAAATCTTATTGTCTACTTTCTGGTCTAAAAAGGAGAGTCGAGTTGGGAAGAAAAAGGAGGGTGTTTTTCTTGTACTTGTCTTTTCTCAGCATCATTAACCCAACACCGTCAGTGTGCCAAAGTGGCATATTTTAGGGATGATGATAGGATCTGAATGCTTTCATGTGATTATTCACATTTCATTCAAGTCTGCAATTTTCTAATTTGATTTATTTTCCTGATCCCTTACAGATATTCTTCTGCAAAGTAATGACTCTGAAAGAAAAACCAACAGGTTTGGAACAGAGGAAAAGGACATGCAGAGGCAGAAGCCAGCACTTCAAAGAGAGCTGCGGTGAAGGTGCCGGCCGGTCAGCCCTGCCCCGTCTTGCAGTTGAGCAGAAGTTGCTGTCTGGACGCTTGGAACCGCCGTTCTCCCCTGGAGTGACTCTCTGATGTCTCATGAAACAGGCATTTCCTTGTAAAATCTTTTCTCACATGGATATTATGCCTTCCAGGGACAATGGATGTAATGCCTGCATGTTGGTCTGTTGGACATGAACAGGTGCCTTTGGAAGGTCTATGCCAGCAGGGGGTGGTGTGGCAGCACCTCTGAGGAGCTGTGAGCCTGGCCCCAATCACACACTGTGTCTTAAACCTATGTTACCTTAAAAACCAAGAACAGGGCCCTCCCTGGCGGCGCAACGGGTTAGGATGGGTTAAGATGCAGCACTGCAAGCAAGCAGCAGCCACCTCAGTGTGAGTTCAATTCCCAGCCCCAGAGGTGACCCACATGGCATGGCAGACCTCTCCTGTCTCTCCTGCTGCTCCCCTCAGCAGTGTAATTCATCAAGCTGCCTGTTCTGCTCCCCACTCTGTCTCTGGTGAATCCTCTCACCCCTCCCCACACCTTTGGCCTATACCCCAGTTCTGTATGAATAAATAAATAAATCTTAAAAAACAAGAACAATCTAAAAAATAAAAGACACCCAAAAGGAATAAATCTTTTCTGTTAGATGCTTGTCTCAAAAATCATTCCTCTTTTTTTCTGAGGGCCCCTATACTTATCTCAGTGCTTTTTAAACTAAATCCTATGTTGGTGGGGGTGGCCAGAAAAGCAACTAGCTGAGATCCTTTTCTCCCTGCCTTTCCCCTAGGTTTGTGTTTTATCTAAGATTTATTTTATGGGCCCTCCCTGGTGGCACAAGGGGTTAAGACCTCCCCTGTCTCACCCACTGCTCCCCCTCAGCAGTGTATTCCAATACATCCACCTGTTCTGCTCCCCACTCTGTCTCGATGAACCCCCCCCACACCTCTGGCCTGTACCCCAGTTCTTGTATGCATAAATAAATATTTTAAAAATATTATTTATTTGTGCATACAAGAGCTGGGGCATAGACCAGAGGTTGGGGGTGTGTGCTGGTGACAGAGACAAAGTGGGGAGCAGAACAGGCAGATCTACTGAACTACACTGCTGAGGGCAGCAGCAGAGAGACAGGAGAGGTCCGCTGAGCCATGTAGGTCACCTCTTTGGCTGCAGATGAAACTCATGATGTGGTAGCTGACCATAGCTTTGCAGCGCTGAGACTTTCACCCTTGTGCCACCAGGGAGGCCCTCCCCTAGGTTTGAATCCTCATTTTGATTGTTTAATAAACTAATTATCATTGAGATATTATTCCAGTTAACATGAATAAGTCATCTTATCAACTGGAACCTTGTCTAAACTGAATTCCTTTCTCCTGCTCTAAAGGCAGGGTGAATGATTGAGTCTTTCATTTATTGATGGCATTGTATGTGTGAGGAGTTGTGAAAGTCTCTGAAGCTGTAGTCTGGCTGGAGCCAAGGACCATGAAATGACTCTTTCCTGAGTCTTTAGCTTGCAAGGGGTTTGACCATTGTACCACATTCCTTGCAGTCTTGGCAATGAGTTGCTTAATGCTTGAGATGCTGATAACATTGGTCCCTGACCAACACCTTTGGGCCAATTTAAATTGATCCCAGAAGAGATCAGCTATCTGAGGAACGCTGTAACGACCCTGTGACTGACTGCACCAGGACTGCCTATTCCTAAGAGTGAAGAAATCTTCCCTGTGTCCCACGTGCCCGCATTCCTTTCTTTCCTATGTTATCTTCAATCACATGCTACTCGGAGTTTTTTAGAGCACACAGAAATGTTCTCCTGACCTGTTTCCTTTGCAAACAATCTCTGGGTTCAGAGTTTGACTTTCTGAGCAGCAAGTGATATGTTCCAGTTAGGTCAGGAACAAGGTGGCAAATGAACTTCCTCCCTTCCATCTATGTGGGTTCAGGAACGGCCCCTGTGACATTGTCAGACGACTTGTTGAGATCCAGACAAGCCAACACGTTCGTGTCCCTCTGCTCTCTCCTTTCAGAACCGTAACTAAGCAACTAGCAGGAGGACTGTGCAATATAACTTATAAGAAGAGTTACTCTCTTCTGTGTAATCGCTTTAAATTGGCCCAAAGGTGTGGAACAGCCACTGATGTTATGAGCAGCCTCGGGGAACAACGATCTCAAGCATTTATTTTCTCTTACATATTTGGTCTTTGTCCACACGACTGACTCATAATCCTGTAAGAGAATAAAAATGTGCCACCCCCAAATATGTCTTTTTAGCAAGAGGTTTATTTCATGAGAGGGGCTCTGAGGCTAGCTAGAGGTTACTCTTGTGTGAGATACATACATTAGAAAGAAGGGTCTCTTCCTACTGCACCAGGAAGACCTAGTCTCCCTAACTTTCTTCCAAAGGAGAAGGCATGTTAAAGCTGCATAGCAGACATACCTTTTTTCAGGAACTTTCCTTGGTACCTTCTCTCTCTTTTTTTTGTTTAAGATTTATATTTTATGTATGCATACAGAACAGGGGTACAGGCCAGAGGGGCCGGGGCAGTGAGAGGCTTCACCAAGAGTCAGAGCAGGCAACAGATTGAGTAAGTACACTGCTGAGGGGAGCAGCGGAGAGACAGGAGAGGTCTCCTGGGCCATGTGGGCCAGGGGCGGCAAGCTGCTGTGGCCCGCTTCACTGTGTTTTTAACCCATTGTGCCACTAGGGAAGAGCAGGTAACCTTTTCCTTCTGTCCATCCACCCCTCCCTTGTCTGAGATGAACGATTTAAGATGGTGTGGACTTAGATACTATGTTTCACTGGGTCTTTCCCATAGCAGATAGACATGTTATAAGCTTCTTTTTGGCTTTTTTCTCTTATCACTCTGTCTGATGCTTGTTAATTTGCTAACCTAAAAGAATCAAGAGGATGTTAAAAAAAGAAAAAAGAAAACAGGTCCAAAATAGAATCTTTTATGCCAGGCCTCCTGACTAGTCTTAATACTTATTGCAGTTTCAGACTCTCCCAAAAAGTATAACCCTGACCCAGGCAATTTGCAGTTTCCTAATTTGCACCAGTGAGGTATATGCTTGCTAAGACCCCCTTGCTTTTCTCCAGGAAAGGTAGCTTTACCTAGAATAGTCTTTTTTCAAGATTTATTTGTTTATGCATACAAGAACTGGGGTACAGGCCAGAGGTGCAGGGGAGTGAGAGGGTCACCAGAAACAGAGTGGGGAGCAGAACAGGCAGATGGACGAAGTACACTGCTGAGGGGAGCAGCGGGCGGGTCAGGAGAGGTCTGCCACCCATGTGGGTCAGCTCCCTGGCCAGAAACTGAACTCCTGCTACAGTGGCTGTGGATTGCTTCAAAGTGCTGTGCTTCAACCCACTGCGCCAGCAGGAAGAGGCCCTAGTCTTTTACTTATCATTCCTACCTCTTTTCTGTCTATAAATACTCTCTATTTTGTATAAACCCGACCAGTATCTAGAATGAGATGCTGCACAATTCATGAGCATTTAATAAAGCCAATTAATTTTCCAAAATTGTGAATTTTACCTATGAGAGGGAGTGGTCCCTACTATATTTCATGATGCTGGCACTACCCTAATACTGAGGCCAGATAAAGACAACACAAGAAAAGAACAAAACAGTATCTCTGGTGAAGATTGATGTGAAAATCTTCAACAAAATGCTAGCAAATCAAATTCCAAAATACCCTGTATGACTTACACGTCATGACCAAGTAGGATTCATCCCAGATGCAAGGGTAAACCAGCCTCTGTAACAAATTATATCAACAAAAGTGAAGATAAAAGGGGCTCTTCCTGGTGGTGTAACAAGTTAAAGCACAGCACTGTGAAGCTACCCTGTCTGTCAGAGACTCTTTGTCCCCCATCATGGATTATTGGGGGGCAAAACAGGCAGGATCTCAAGGTGGGAACAGCATCGGCAAGCGGAGATTCCTAGAAAAAGGGGAAAAAGGGAAAAAAAGGGGAGCGGGTACGAGGAAGACACGGGAATGGGAGTTGGGTGCAAGTCTTCCTCTTCTGCCTTCAGCAAAGGTATATTTTATACATTTCGAGCAGGCAGAGGGATGACATTAGCATACGAAAGGGGCTGAGATCACAATCACCTTTTTTCTAAGCATAGTCTGTTGTCCGTTTTGACCTTTAGTTGAGATTATAACATTTTTAAAATCAATCTATCAAGGTTAAAACAGGTACATAGATTTACAAAGTTTAAGTTAAGTTAAACTACAAGATGTTATTATAGAATATTGATTATGGGGCCCTCCCTAGTGGGTGCAAGGGTTAAAGCACAGCACTATGAAGCTGTCTGCAGTCACTGTTCTTTGTACAGTATTGTTCTTGTACTGTCTGCAGTACAAGTTCTTTCTAGCTAGGGAAGTTAGGGAAGTGACCCACATGGTGTTGCAGACCTCTCCTGGCACCACCCCCTCCAACCCCCCCACTGCTCCCCTCAGCAGTGTGTTTCAGTCTATCTGCCTGCTCTGCTCCCCACTCTGTCTCTGGTGAATCCTCACCGCCACCCCCAGTTCTTGTATACATAAATAAATAACTCTATAAAAAAATACACTATAGATTATTACATAAGGAAATGGAAAGATATTCCATACTGATGGATGGGGAAAATCAATATGGTCAAAATGACTATTCTACCGAAAGTGATAATTTGAATGCAATCCCTATTAGTAGTTTATGGAATTGCAAAAAGTTTCCAATAATAAAAGCAAAGGAGAGAAATGGAGGCATCACATTACCAGGATTTGAAACTACAAAGCAACAGTAATTACAATAATATGGTATTACAATGAAAATAGACACATGGATCAAAATAGACACAGCATCAAAAACCCAGAAATAAATCTGCATGTATATCAATACTTAATTTATGATAAAGTCACTACTATGCAACGATGAAAGGAAAGAAAGTCTCTTTTTTTATTATTAGTTTGTTTTTACATTTTGTGCCTTTTTCCATCTCGGTGGTAATCCTCATGGACTTCCACCACCAATTCACCCTTGTGCCATCACCATAGTCCTGTGCATTCCCCCCACCATACACACACACATTTTTTATATTATTCCCCACTCCACCTTGGCTGGGGATCAAACTTGTGCTGCAATGGCTTCGGAGAGCTTCATAATGTGGTGCTTTAACCCACTGAACCACCAGGGAGAGCCCATAGTTCTTTTTTTTAAAAAAGATTTATTTATTTATGCATACAAGAACTGGGGTACAGGCCAGAGGTGTGGGGGTGAGAGGATTCACCAGAGACAGAGTGAGGAGCAGAACAGGCAGATGGACTGAAGTCCATTGCTGAGGAGAGCTGAGAGAGGTCTGCTGTGCCATGTGGGTCACCTCCCTGGCTGGGGATTGAACTTGTGCTGCAGTGGCTGCAGATAGCTACATAGTGCTGTGCTTTAACTTGCGCCACCATGGAGGGCCCTAACTCCATAAGTTCTGAATGGATTAAAGAGATAGAAGACCTGCAATAATAATATATATAGAAGAAAACATTGGTGACCCTCTTTAAATTTTTTTTTTATTTAGTAGAGGTGCAAGGCAGGTAAGGAGATCCACTGAGTGGGGAGCAGATAAGACCAACTTACTGAAATACACTGCTGAGGGGAGCAGTGGGCCAGACAGGAGAGGTCTACTGTGCCATGGGGGTCAGCTCCCTGGCCAGGAATGGATCTTAGGCCATATTGGTGATAGTGCTGAATCTAACCCCTAGACCCTGGTGACACATTTTTGACATTGAGAGTAATGATATTTTTGGAATCAAAATACAGGGGAAATAAAAGCCAAAATAAGTAAAAGGATTGCCTTGAATTATAAAATCTTTGCAATGAAAAAAGTATATATGTAGATTAAAAAGATACTGTTGAGTGGGAGAATATATTCACAATCATATAATCAACAAAGCATTGTTATCCAAAATAATACCAAAATCTTATTCAATTTATTAAAAAAAAAAAAACCAACAACCTACTAATAAATGGGTAGCAGATCTGAACAGACAGTTCACCATAGAAGATAGCCAGGTTAATAAACACATGGAAAAATGCTCATCATTGCTTTTAATAAGGGAGATGTAGATCAAAACCACAACGAGCTATTATTACCTCACACCCCTGAGAATTAAAAAGATCTTTAACAAGTGCTAGAAAGGATACAGAGAAAGAAGAACCCTACTACAGAGCAGGTGGGAATATAAGCTTGTAGCCATTTCAAAAGCTATCTAGAATTATCTTTAAAAACTAAAAATGGAAATATCCTATGACCCAGCACTCCCAACTTGGGCATCCAGCCAAAGAACATAAAACCATTGACTCAAAAAAAAGAAAGAAAGAAAAGAAAAAGAAAAAGAAATGCTCTACAGATTTATTGTGGTTTTATTTACTATGCTTAGGACATAAGAACAATCTAGGTGCCCACACGCAGGGGTTAGATCGGGAAGAGGTACATACTCAGCCATAAGGAGAGATGCAAAGTTATCTCTTAAAGCAGAATGTAAGGAGTTAGAGGGGATTATTTCAAGCAAAATAAGTCAGAATGACAAAGATAAATATGGGACATTTACATAGCAGAGGGCTTGACAAACCAAATACTTATAAACATGACTGGACAGCAATAAATAAAGTGAGACTTTGAGGTTAAGAGGGAGGGGAGAAAGTCAAATGGTAAGAGGGAAATAAGAAAGAGATGGTGGTGGGGAAACAAAATGAATAAAAAGACTTATTTTAATTTTAATTTTTGAAAAAGATTTTATTTAGTTATGTATACGGAAATGGGGTGCAGGCCAGAGGTGCAGAGGTGGTGAGAGGATTCACCAAAAACAAGAGTTGGGAGCAGAACAGGCAGATCGACAAGGCACACTGCTGAGGGGAGCAGCAGGCAGGACCTGAGAGATCTGCTGCACCATGTGGGTCATCACCCCGCTGAGTATCCAACTTGCACTGAAGCGGCCACCGCTTGGTGCCTTAGCTTCGCAGTGCAGTGCTCCAACCCGCTGGCGGGAGGGCCCTAAATACGTTTATTTTGATACTTACTTAAAACCTCTCTGAAACATCCCTACATCTAGTCATAGTTTATGAATGAAAAGATTTATTTATCCATCCACCTATTCTTTTTTTTTAAAAAAATTATAGTCTTTACATGGAATCAACCCAAATGCCCAAAAGTAGATGACTGGATTAAAAAGATGTGGTACATATATACAATGGAATATTACTCAGCAATCAAAAAGACAAACTCATGCCTTTGCAACAACATGGATGGAGCTGGAAGAGATCATGCTTAGTGGAATAAGCCAGAAAGAAAAATAAAAATACCGGGTGGTTTCACTCATAGCAGGAGCATAAGGGATGGTGTGAGGGGAGATGGGGGATAATGAACAACTATATACCAGACATTTTATGGGAGTGGAGTGGAGAATGGGATCAAAAATGGGTAGGCGGGGAGGAAGTGTTTTGGACTATGGTGATGGCACACGGGTACTTTGGTGATGGGAAGCCCACAGGGATTACAACTGAGATGGAAAAAGACACAAAATGATGTAAAAATTACAGTCTTTAAAATTACAGTTTCATGTGCAAAATTCTCTTGACACTATTTTTTCTTGTGGGGACTTCAAAAACAATTTTTTTTGGTTGAAAATAGATTGCTTTTTTACATTAATAGGAATGAAATCACAAGTTTGAGGATCATTTATAAGTGTTTTTAGAAAATATGTGAAAAAAAAATGTGAAAATGGGCTTCCTGGTAGCACAAAAGGTTCAATCGCAGCACTATGAAGCTGTCCACAGCCCAGGCAGGGAGCTGACCCACACAGCACAGCAGACCTCTCCTGTCCCACCCGCTGCTCCCCTCAGCAGTGTACTTCATCAATCTGCCTGTTTGCTCCCCACTTTGTCTCTGAGAAATCCTCTCACCCCTGCACCTCTTGCCTACACACTAGTCCTTGTATCATAAATAAATAAATCTTTAAAAAAGTGAAAATAAGTATGTAACTATTAAATTTCAATATTTACATATTTCTAAGTTGTGAATTTTGATTTTTTAAAAAGATTTATTTATTTATACATACAAAAGATGTGGGGAAGGAGGATTCGCCAGAGACAGAGTGGGGAGCACAACAGGCAGATTGTCAAAAGTACACTGCTGAGGGGAGCAGTGGTGAGAGGAGAGGTCTGCCGCACTGGCCATGTGGATGTTTCATAGTGTCAGTCCCTGCTGGGGACTGAATTCCTGCTGTACTGGCAGTGGATAGATTCATAGTGCTGTGCTCTAACAGTTATGCCACCAGGGAGGGCCGAATTTTGATTTTTTTTTAAATTTATTTTTACATCATATTATGCCTTTTCCCATCTCAGTTGTAATCCTGGTGGACTTCCTGCCACCAGGTCACCCGTGTGCCATCACCATAGTCCTGTGCACTCCCTACCCCACCCCCATTTTTTATCCCACTCCCCATTTCACCCCTGTAAAATGTCTCTGGTATATAGTTGCATGTTAATTTTACTTCATTACAATTGCTTTTTTTTTTTTAACAAGATGTACAGAAAGCTTTTGCACCTGGACACTCCAGAACACTTGGAATTTCTCAAGTATTGAGTGTTGAAGGCATGTCTTATTATGTTAATGAAGGTATTTTTGCATCTTATTTAAAAATGAATGGAGAATGCCCAGGTCTCACCTTCTGGTCTGTGCAAGCAGAAGCATTAAGAATTGAGTTCAACTGCCAGCTGCCACAGATTTACTCAATCCTGGTGATTTTTGCTGTCTGGCATCTGTTAAACAACTGAGATAGGAATCTTTAGCAATTATTTGTCTTACTAATCGGTAACTTAAAACCTTAAACCCCAGTTAATTTGAACAATGGGAATTCATTGACTAGATCATTCACTGAAATTGCTGAACTTAGATTTGCCTTTGACTCCTTATTGCAAAGAAATAAGTCATTTACCCAAGAGTAAGATATGTGACCTAGAGAAAAATCTGAAGCATGTACTTTAGAAATTATGAAAATTTCCTTGTAAGTCTTTAAACCCAAAGTTATGATGTAACAGTTATATCTCACAATCTAAAAATTAGAAAATTTACTGCTTGTCAGTAAAGTAAGAGGTATGTGTTTGAAACAAAAGGAAGGTATTTAAGGAACGGATTTTCTTGAGCCTCTAAGAAAGATCTAGTATCAAGATAAAACTTTAGGGGAACGGAATGACATAGTAAGTGAGAACGTAAAGCAGTATGGTAAAGATCTGTGAGAAATCTTAGGAAAATTAAGCTCATGTGATAAAGCTGGATGAGCTCAAAAGACTTATAAGAGTTTTTCCAAATTAAAACTTACTGTCAATAGTGTTCAGGGCTCTCCCTGGTGGCACAACGGGTTAAAGCTCTGCACTATGAAGCTCTTAGAAGCCACTGAAGCGCGAGGTCAATACCGGGCCAGGGAGCTGACCCACATGGTGCAGCAGACCTCTCCTGTCTCGCCCGCTGCTCCCCTCAGCAATGTACTTTGTCAGTCGGCCTGTTCTGCTCCCCACTCTGTCTCTGGTGAATCCTTTCACTGCCCCTGCACCTCTAGCCTATACCACAGTTCTGTTAGCATAAATAAGTAAATCTAAAAAAAAAAGTGTATTGATGTAAAACTTTATTATTATTTTTTTATCTGCTGAAAGAATAACACTGCTTTCAAGAATTTGGAGCTATGAGCCTCAAAGAGAAGTCAGGCTGCTACCTTACTTTCAGGGTCCCAAGTCTATCAGGAAAAGGGTACAGGGGTACTTTGCCTAAAATCACATTTGGGCAACTAGAGTGTCATAGTAGATAGAGAAAGGCTTACTGTTAAGATTTTTTTCAGGGAAGCATTTTCTGTGGTTCTTTCAAGTTCTATGGGTGATGTCTCCTAAGTCTCAGTCACTTTTTTTCTTAGTGCTTGTATAAAGTAATTAAAGTGCTAAGTGACATTTATTCAAGTAGTTGTCCTACAACACCAAACTAAGTAGATGACACAAGGTTTTATATAGATAACAATTCCTCCAAAGATGAGTAAAATGCTACGTTCCAATTGGAGACCAGACCTGAGCCTGGAGCAGTTCCTGAGGGCAGTTAACTGAAGAATTTCCCACTCCCTGCATCTCTGGCCTGCACCCCAGTTCTTGTATGCATACATAAATAAATCTTAAAAAAAAAAA
>NW_004567156.1:1199892-1206002 GCF_000260355.1 Condylura cristata
AAAAAAAAAAAAAACACAAAAACCTGCTTTGCTGGACACTTCATAAGGAATCTTTCTGAACTTACACAAATAACCAGAAGGTCATGAAAATAAGAATTCTCGGGGTGGGGGGGGCTCTTGACTTTAAGGCTGCCCGCCTATGTCTGTGCAGGCGTCTCTCTTGGCTTTTTCCTCCCTTTTCCTCAATAAACTTGCCATGTGCATATGGATAAAAACAAACAAATAAAAAACTGGTGTAGGCAGCAGCTGGCACCATGTCTGGCTATAAAGGTGGCAAGAAGCAGGCCGAGGAGATGCACGAAATAAGGCATTTAAGTAAAACCAGAAAGAGGAACAGAAGAAACTCAAGGTAGAATTAGGAAATCTGGCAAAAAGTGACATGTTCCTTGTGCCTGAGGGTGATGATGGTCCTTAATTCCATTCCTATGTCAACATCTGGATTCCCTGTCATAGTATCTTTGCCGCCAATAGCTAGAATGAAATGTCTTGGAGCCTGATATATATATATATATATTTAAGAACAGCTTTTGTAAAATAAATACATAAATAAGAATGTTTATTAAAATTTCAACTTGAAAGGGAGGAGAAGATGTTTTATCTTTGTTCACAAAGTTCTATTTCATCAGGTTATTGATAGTGTCCAGGTAAAAAAAGGGTTCTTAGGACCCTCCCTGGTGGTATAATGGGCTAAAGCACAGCACCATGAAGCTAGCCACAGATGCTTCAGCACCAGTTCGATCCCCGGCCAGGGAGCTGACCCTTATGGTGTAGCAGACTTCTCCTGTCTCACCTGCTGCTTCCCTCAGCAGTGTATTTCAGTCAAAATGACTGTTTTGCTCCCACTCTGTCTCTGGTGAATCCTTTCCAGAGGATTTATTTATTTATTTATTTATGCATACAGAACTAGGGTACAGACCAGAGGTGCAGGGCGGTGAGAGGATTCACCAGAGACAGAGTGGGGAGCAGAACAGGCAGATTGATGAAGTACACTACTGTGGGGAGCAGTGGGCAGGTCAGGAGCGGTCTGCTGCACCATGTGGGTCACCTCAAGGGCTGGGAATCGAACTTGCACTGAAGTGGCTGTGGCCAGCTTGCAGTGCAGTGTCCTAACCCGTTGCACCACCAGGGAGGGCCATGCATAAATAAATAAATCTTTTTTAAAAAAGAGGGTTCTTCTCTGGCTGGATAAGCAAACAGCATCAGATGGGTCAGCAAAGAGAAATCCATTTATGCCATACCTATAAAGAATACACATGATTGTAAAGTCTGAAGAAGAATGGAATGGGTCAGGAACATTTATCTTGGGGGCAGACCTGAGAGAGAAGACTGGTATGACCTTATCCTTAGTCTAAGAGTCAAGACAGCTGAAGGAGTAGCTTCCAGCCTGGCCGGGGCGCGGGGCTGCCCTCGTCACCATAGCACGCTCCGGGTGTTCTACAATGGCGTGCCCACAGTGCACAGCCATCCGTGCCCCTTCAGGCTGGGGGTGGATGGCAGGCAACGGCCATGGGCCCCGCTGCTGGGGTAGCAGCTTGAGTTCCAGAGTGGGTGAGAGGTTGGGCGTGCTGTGGGCCAGGTGTACTGGGTCTGGTGGCCCGTGTCCTCACCTGGTGCACCTGCTCAGAATTGGCCCAGGAGAGGAGACCCACTACCCACCTGGACACCCTGGTCCCACCCTGCAACCCCAGTAACAGTTGGGACTGACATCTCTGTGGCAGTAGATGGTGCTGGAAGCTAGAAGGGGGAGACTTCCAGCCCCCCAGCTTCCCCAAGAGCTACTAGGAGCTAGTCGAGAAGTGGAGCAACCATGAAGATTTTTTTTTTAATTTATTTATGCATACAAGAGCTGGGGTACAGGCCAGAGATGTGTGGGAGGGCAGGCGAGTGGGAAGATTCGCCAGAGACAGAGTGGGGAACAGAACAGGCAGATCTGCTGAAACACTGCTGAGGGGAGCGGTGGGAAAGACAGGAGAGGTCTGCTGCACCAGGTGGGTCAGCTCCCTGGCTTGGGAATTGACCTCATGCCTCAGTGGCTGCCTGGCTGCTGATAGCTTAGTGCTGAGACTTAACCCCTTGGGCCACCAGGGAGGCCCAGTCGTGAAGACAGCACGTCTCCGGGCAGGCTGGGTGCTGGATGTTCTCTGGCCCAGTGCTCTGCTTGTGAAGGGCAGACAGGAGCCTTCTCCCTGTGGCTGGCCTGGTTCCTTGCCGGGAGAGCCTGCACCTTCTTACTCAGGGGGCTCCAGCCTGGGTAGGAGAGCTTGCATCTCACCAAATGCCAACTTGTAAAGTCTCTCTCCAGCTCTCCCTTTCCTCACTCCCTATGTAAATAGTCTTTTTATTGTTGTTTCTCCCCATGGGTGGGCTTTAGAGTCATCTCCCTCAATCAAGTGCGCAGGTGGGCACCCACAAAGTGGGCCATTTCCTTTGCCCCTGGGTTTGCTGTTTCAAGATGAGCTGCTTAGCTAGAGAGGACGAGTTTAGTGATAAATCTAGAACTGGGTGAGACCTCCAAACTACATTCTTCTATGTTATAAAGGGGAGCGATTGGATTGCATGTGCAAACAGGAAAGAGCAGAAGCCTAGGACCTGAGGGACTCCTTTGCTAGGGAGGAACGAAGCCCTGGGCAGAACAGAAGCCTCTCCTCAACCTCAGGGTCCTCACTGTGATACAGAGGGCTGGTCTTTCAGATAAGCTTTAACAAGTTTGTCATTCCTCCTTGTTTGACAAGTGTGTCTTCTTATGACTGCACTAATCTCTCAGATAACTATCAACAAGCCTGCCTTCCCTTATTCCTTGCAATTTCTCTTCCCTTGTTTGACAGGTTTGTCTTGCACTCTGGGGAAAGAGGAGTTAAACAGCAGCTGTGGAGAAAACAGGCTGCCCCACTTATCTCCCTTTCTGTGCTGCTCCCTGCCCCCTCCCCTTTGCAGACCCTGCCCACCTCCCCCCTTTTCTTCCCCTCTGTATAGATCCCCTGCACCTTGCCATAGAGCAGGTCAGTGGTCTTTCAGTCAGGAGTCTGCTGCCCTCTTCATTTGTGGACAAATTAAACCACTTTCTTTTTCCCCAAACTCTGTTTCCTTTTACTGGTTGAGGGAAACTGAGGCTGGCCTTCGGTAACAACTGCCCTCCCCAGAGAAACACCCTGCATTCTTTCAGCAACAGACACAGTCCTCCCAAAGGTCAAAGGCCCTTGACTGACCGTTAGGCTCACCAGCAAGCACCTGGACCCACTGAGCCATCTCAGGACCAGTTTGAAGCAGAAGAAAAGACAAGATCCCAGAGATCATGACCGACCTCACTGGTCTCCTCAAGGGAACCTCTAGTATGGGCACTGGAAAGCATCGCTATTTGGTTATCAGAGGATTTTGGAGAGGGGTGTGCATTTCCAGGGATCCATGTATCCCAGTATATGGGATATAGGATGAGAGAAGTGTAGAACATGCTGGCCATGCAGGTGGACATTGAAGGCAAGGACAGTCAAAAGTCATGGACACCTATGGTAGGCGCACTGACCAAGTGCTCAAGGAAGTCACCAAAGGGATGACCTATCCCTGCAAGGAGCTGACAGAAGCCATTAGAGAGAGAGAGACCAGAAACTTCAAGGGTGGCCTTAGAAACAGCTGCACTAGGCTCTCCCTGGTGGCACAATGGGTTAAAGCTCTGCTCTATGAGGCTCTCAGAAGCCACCGCAGCATGAGTTCGATCTCCAGCAAGGGAGGTGACCCACATGGTGCAGCAGACTTCTCCTGGCCCGCCCACTGCTCCCCTCAGCAGTGTGTTTCAGTAGATGTGCCTGTTCTGTTCCCCACTCTGTCTCTGGTGAAGCCTTGCACCTGCCACACCTCTGGCCTGTATCCCAATTCAGTAAGCATAAATAAATAAATCTTAAAAAAAAAAAAAAAAAGAAACAGCTGCACCACAGACGCTTGCCACAGGCATGCCACATGGGGCAGCTGATAACCCAACCCGGAGTGGAAATAAATAGAGGGGTATTCACATGGATAGAAATGCAAAAGATCCAGTGGAGCCACCAAGATTCCAGATGAACAAGAAAAGTCCCAAGGGACCACATTCTCCTGGACTGCTTGGGAATGTGCCTGACTGAGAGGCGACCAAGAAGGAGCAGCCAGAGGGGAAGAGTTCTCCTTATATTTTGAACTAGAAAAATGCAACGGGTTAGACAGTTCCCTGAGACAAGTGCCCGGGTGCTGATAGAAGAGGACTGCTGACCATTCTCGTCAGTGAAACGTTGGCCAAACTGGCTGAGGCCCTCTCCCTTGGTGGCCAAGCGGTCCTCTGCTCATGGGGCTGAGGACATCGGTGCCCAAGGAGAGGTGGCTAAAATGGAAAGGTGGGTCTTCTGGTGGTGCAGGGGTTAAAGTCTCAGCGCTATCAAGCTATAGCCAGCCACTGAGGCCTGAGTTCCCTCCCCAGCCAGGGAGCTGACCCACAGGGCACAGCAGACCTCTCCTGTCTCACCCACTGCTCCCCTCAGCAGGGGATTTCAGTAGATCTGCCTGTTCTGCTCCCCACTCTGTCTCTGGTGAATCCTCTCCCCACCACCCCCACCCCACATCTCCAGCCTACATACACCCCAGTTCTGGTATGCATAAATAAATTAATAAACTTTAAAAAAAGAAAAAAAAAAAAGGAAAGGAAAGGAGAACCAGGAACAGAAACTTAGAGAAGTCGCCCAGAATCCCAAGGAGAGAAGGGCAGTAGGTAGCCCCCAGGTGGGCGGGGAGGCACGGAAGAGGGATGAAATCTGGCACGACACGACACGCCTGACAGTGTGACCCGAGTCCTTCCGGGGAAGCTGCTGATAAGAGGTTGAAATTTCAGGCAATAAAGTTACATTTTTTTTTTTAAATCTGATGTGCTAACTCTGAAGACATGCCTATCTGAACGAAATCAGCAAGTTTTAACCTACCTTTTACTTACATAGACTTGTCAGATCATGATAACTGGAAACACATTTGGGTTAAAAATTTTTTTTTATCTTAAAGCATTTTTGGGTTTGAAAAAAACCTTTATCTGTTTTGCTTCAGGCTGCTGGGCCCAAAAGGAGCAGTGGCTGAGGTGACCTGAGGCAGAGAGCATTTGGGTTAGTTTTTATAAAGAATGAAAGTTTTGGGGAATATGAATAGCTTAAATCTTAAACTAATCAAAAGTTAATTTTAATCATACCAACTTGAGCTAAAAATAATATTACATATCTATAATGTATATTATATGTATACAGACTTACATAGATAGAAACACATATGATCAGATATATACATATATATATATAGAGAAAGACACACATATACATATACATACATAAATAGTCCTTATGATTCTCAATTTAAATTTTTGTCACAAATAGGATGTCCACTCATAAAAGCAAAGCTTTTATTTGTGGAAAGATTTATAAGATGTATTTCGCCCTTGACAATTTGTGGCAAGTGTCTTCTGAGAGTTACTTCAGCTTTTTTTTTTTTGTTATTATTATTATAGCTTATTTTTATATCATTTTGTGCCTTTTTCCATCTCAGTTGTAATCCCCATGGGCTTCCCATTACCAAATCACCTGCGTGCCATCACCATAGTCCTGTGCACTCACCACCCCCCATTTTTTATCCCATTCCCTACTCTATTCCCATAAAATGTCTCTGGTATATAGTTATTCATTATTCACACATCGCCCCCACCCCGCCCCCATCCTTTATGCTCCTGCTATGAGTAAGACCATCTGGTATTTTTCCTTTTCTTTCTGGCTTATTTCACTAAGCATGATCCCTTCCAGCTCCATCCATGTTGCTGCAAAAGGCATGAGTTTATCTTTTTTGATTGCTGAGTAATATTCCACTGCGTATATGTACCACGTCTTTTTAATCCAGTCATCTACTTTTGTACATTTGGGCTGCTTCCATGTCTTTCCAATTGTAAATAAAGCAGCAATAAACATGGGGGTAGAGGTGTCTTTTTGAATCAGTGTTTTTGTGTCTTTTGGGTAGATACCTAGGAGTGGGATTGCTGGGTCGTAGAGAAGCTCCATGTTAAGCAGTTTGAGGAACCTCCAAACAGTTTTCCATAGTGGTTGTACTAGTTTGCATTCCCA
>NW_004567156.1:1206492-1207147 GCF_000260355.1 Condylura cristata
CCTCCTGGGCAGGCGGGAATCGAACTCATGCGGAAGTGGCTTTAGATTCTCAGTGCTGTGCTTTAACCCGCTGCGCCACCAGGGAGGGCCCTGATGTTTGTGTTTTAATGGTCTAGCTCAGGTAAAGATTTTCTTAGGACCAGGTGGAATTACTTACAGGGAGAGACTCTGAACTGCTTTTAGAGCTGCATTTTCGGGGCTTGTAAAGAGTTATAGGCTATAAATTCTTATCACTTTGAATATCAATTTCCAAATTTGTCAAATTTCTGACCATCAAGTTATTTTAAAGAAGGGCCTCCTTAGTGGCACAAGGGGTTAAGTCTTAGCCTATGAAGCCATTGGCAGCCATGCAGCAAGAGTTTAATCCCCAGCCAGGAAGATGACTCACATGGTGCAGCAGACAGCTCCTGTCTACCCCCTGTTCCCCTCAGCAGTGCATTTCAGTCTATCTGCCTGTTCTACTCCCCACTCTGTCTCTGGTGAATTCTTTCTCACATACCCCCCACCCTCACCCCGCACCTCTGGCCTATACCCCAGCTCTACTATGTATAAATATATAAAAATAAATCTTCAGGGCCCTCCCTGGTGGCACAGTGGGTTAAAGCACAGCACTAAGAAGCTAAAGCCACTTCAGCATGAGTTCGATCCCCACCTC
>NW_004567156.1:1209277-1225939 GCF_000260355.1 Condylura cristata
GGACCAGGCGAGAAAATAAAATAATAATAATAATGAACAGCCATATACCAGAGACATTTTATGGGAGTGGGGTGTGGAATGGGATCAAAAACGGGGGGTGGGGGAAAGAGAAGTGCACTGGACTATGGTAATGGCACATGGGTTACTTGGTGATGGGAAGCCCAAGGGGATTACAATTGAGATGGAAAAAAATGTACAAAATGATGTAAAAATAAACTATTATATTATTAAAACAACAACAACAACAAAGTTAGGAGTCCCAAAGTGAGGATGTGCAAGGGCAAGGGTTACCATTTTAGTACATAAAGCCAACTAGTCTAAAAAGGAAGTGCACACTGAAAAAGTACACGAACAAAAATCTTCAGTCCCAACTCATGAGGGAAACCCCATCCACAGGAAAACCCCTCCAGGAGCCTCACTAACCAGGGAATCCCCTGCCTTGGTTTCTTTCACCAACCAGGGAAACCCCTGCTTCAGAAAAGCTCGGGCTTTAAACCAAGCAAAAGTCTGGGGTGTGAGTGGAGGTAGGGGAGGAATACCTGGGTTGGGAGGCCCTCACCCTTGTGGTGAGGCGGTTAGGCTGCAGGACATGACTCACAGTCAGACTCACGGGGAGAAACAGTGGTGGGTTTATTAACAGACAGCGAGAAAAGGAAGAGCTGAAGGGGGCGTTTATTCTACCTCAGACAGTGTCTGGCTGCAGAGTGCAAGCCGGAAGCTGCCAAAGAAGCTGACGGCTGGGCTGGGGAGGAAGTAGCAGCCCTGTGACAAGATGGCGGCTGCCACCCGGGGCGCACTCGGGGAAGAAGGCATCCACTCGTGGGAAGGGCATGAAAGCCGCAGGTTTGGTGGTGCAGCCGAACACACCTGGCTCCACAGCACCCCCTGCACTCACCACTACACCTGGTGAGAGCCAGGTCTGATGGCCATAAAAGCCAGCGCTGCAGCCGGATGCCAGCTCACTCCTGGAGTCTCGCCTGGGGAGACCTGCGCTTCTGATCTCAGACTCATCGCTTCCCAGCTCCTGACTGCCATTCCTGCCTCTGCAGCAACCAGCCCGTCAGCTGACCAGTGCTGCTGGCCTGTGCTGTGTGCCTGAGATCTGGCTCACTGCTGCTCTGTTCTCCACATCCCCTGCTGCAGGCACTAGCCAGCAGTGCCAATGCCACCTCTAGAGCTGTCTCCTGCTGCTGTTGCCTCTGGCACTGCCCAGCCCAGCCCCCAGATCAGTGTTCCTGGCTGTGTGGTGCTGCCTCAGCGGAGCCCCCTGTGACTACCTCCAGCTGCCACCACGAGTTGGGCCCTGGTCCACTGCTTGTCTGCAGACCACAAGCTCTCTCATAGGAGCAACAGTGCATCATTCATAAATAGCTTTTGGTTTGGACAACTGTGGGCACACTCTGGGGTAGGACAGGTAGCTATTTGTGGCCTTAGAAATGTTTTTCTTGGGGACTCCATGATGGCGCAGCGGGTTAAAAGCACAGTACTGCAAGCCGAGTTGACCCTCATGGCCCAGCAGACCTCTCCTGCTCCCTTCAGTACTTCGTCCATCTGCCTGTTCTGCTCCCCCCTCTGTCTCTGGTGAATCTACTCACTGTCCCTGCACCTCTGGCCTATACCCCAGTTCTGTGGCATAAATAAATAAATCTTTAATAATTAAAATAAAAGAGAGCCTTCCCTGGTGGTGCAGCAAGTTGGACCGCCGCACTGTGGAGTTAAGTGAAGCAGTGGCAACTTCAGTGTGAGTTGGATCCCCGGCCCCAGAGGTGACCCACATGGCTCAGCAGACCTCTCCTGACCCTCCTGCTCCTCCCCTCAGCAGTCGATCTGTCTGTTCTGCTCCCCACTCTGTTTCTGCTGAATCCTCTTGCCACCCCTGCACTTCTGTACCCCATTCCTGTATGCATAAATAAATAAATCTTAAAAAAAAAATAAATCTTCCAAAAAATCCTTTCAAATATTCTGTCAGGTGTCAGCCAAGATGAATGACATATATTTTTGGTAGGATTAGACAACTCTGTGACCACAGAACTTAGAACCATTTCCTAAAGAGAACCAAAGGAAAGACCTAGGTAATTCCCCTGAGCAGGCTGGCAATAGCCCTTGGCTACAGGCAGCATTACCCACATTCCATCCAAGTTGAATGGCTACAAATGGCATGCAACTCACATTTCTCTGGAGCATATTTTGGGGTCAAGACAAGTTTTTAGAACACAAAGACCCAAATAAAGGAAAGTCTCACCTGAAGCTTCTGGGTTCCCTGCTTCTGACAAATGATACAACTCATGGATGGGGGTCCTGGGGATGCAGAAGGTACAGGACAAAGCTGGAGAGCTCAGAGGCTCTCATCTTTTACGTGTCTAGTGACCTTAGTCAGTTCTGTAACACAATTTTAGATTCATGATGTTTCTTGGAGACTTTGAATAAAAGTTAAAATAAATAATGGACCAGGAGAGAAAATAATAAGAATAATGAATAGCCATATACCAGAGAAACTTTGTGGGGGTGGAGTGGGGAATGGGATCAAAAACGGGGGGTGGGAGGGAAGGGAAGTGCATGGGACTATGGTGATGGTACAAGGGTGACTTGGTGATTGGAAACCCACAGGGATTACTATTGAGAAAAAAAGAGAACATACAAAATGATATAAAAATAAACTAATATAAAAAAATTTAAAATGAGCATCCCATTAAATTTGCTTTAGTTTTCTAAATCTGTGGTTTTCAAATTTGGGGTATAAAAAGATGATTTCTTTTATTAAAAAAAAAACTTAAGAGTCCCACATCTAGTTAAAAAGCTTCTGTACAGCAAAAGAGACATTACAAAAAACAGACAGCCCACTAACTGGGAAAAAATTTTCTCACACAAAACTAGTGATAGAGGATTGATCACACAAAAATATACGGAGAACTGACGAAACTCAACAAAAATAAAGTAAACAACCCCATCAAAAAATGGACAGAATGGGCCCTCCCTGGTGGTGCAGCGGGTTAAAGCACAGCACTAAGAAGCTAAAGCCACTTTCGCATGAGTTCGATCCCTCCCTGCCCCTCATGAGTTCGATCCCTCCCTGCCCCGGAGATGACCACATGGCGAGGCAGACCTCTCCTGATCCGCCCGCTGCTCCCCTCAGCAGTGTACTTCTTCGATCTGCCTGTTCTGCTCCCCACTCTGTCTCTGGTGAATCCTACCACCCTCCGCATCTCTGGCCTGTACCCCAGTTCTGTATGAATAAATAAATAAATCTTTTTAAGATGTGGTACATATATATAATGGAATATTACTCAGCAACCAAAAAAGAGAAACACATGTCTTTTGCAGCAACTTGGATGGAGCTGGAAAAGATCATGTTTAGTGAGATAAGCCAGAAAGAGAAAAAAAAATACCAGATGGTTTGCTCATAGCAGGAGTGTAATGGACCAGGTGAGAAAATAACAAAAATAATAAACAATATACCAGATGCATTTTGTGGGGGTGGACTGGGGAATGGGATCAAAAACGGGAGGGTGGGGAGGGAAATGCACGGGATTATGATGATGGCACAAGGGTGACTTGGTGATGGGAAACCCACGGGGATCACAATTGAGATGGAAAAAAAATGTACAAAATGATGTAAAAATAAAGTTATAAAAAAAATATATAAATAAATAAATAAATAATAAATAAATCTTTTTTTAAAATACTTTAAAAAAAGAAATATTTTCCTTTTTCCCAGTTTCCCCTTTGTAAATGAACCCTGTTGCTGTACTCTAAGTCTGAGTTGTGTCTTGCAATTTAAGTGCACGAGTGGAACTCATGACATCCCCCAAATTTGCACAGTTTCAGGCTGGCCTGCCAAGACCTGGGGGCAAACCTTCGTAGCTGGGACTGAGCACAGCTATGAAGAAAAGGCTGGAAAGCTCCCAGGTCCGGCAAGATCTGCGACAGAAAGAAGCCACAGCTGCAGGAACTGTACAAGGTGAAGCCCACACGAAGATCAAAGCAGTCTGACACTACACATCACGGCCCACAGGAAGCAACACGCTGGCCCTGGGGCTCTTTCACACTCTGGTGGCCACTCTGCAGCAGTCCTGTCTCCCAGGATGTCGGGGAGCAGAGCTTAGCCCCTTGTCTTGCGGCAGAGCGCACTGTCCAACCAGAGGCTGAGGACACAGGGTGCAGGGTTCAGCCCCTGGGCTGTACGCCAAGAGCGGCCACTTCAAGAGTTTAAGCTTGCCTCTGCGGGCGGGCTACTCCCTGGTTCCAAAGCAAACTCAGAGCAAAAGGAGGGAGGTCTGGACGGAGAAGACTCATGACAGAAGGAACAGTGGTCTTTGGAAGTGGTCGCGCACAAGCGACTCAAGGAGGGCACCTCACTCATTTCCAGGGGACGCTGCTGCAAAGGCCACATGGCTGCAGACCCCACTTCGGACACCCTGTGTGTCAACCTGAACACCCAGCAAGTCATTAGAGTACCAAAGAGTACCAACTATCAATAAGATATTTTGGGAACATTTGATGAAATTTGCATATCAAGGACCTCCCTGGTGGGTGCAGTGGTTAAATACAGCTCTAGTAAGATATCAGCAGCCACTGTGGCCTGAATTCGATCCACAGATGGCCAGGATGCTGACCCACATGGCTCAGCAGACCTCTCCTGTCTCACCCGCTGCTCCCCTCAGCACTGTGTTTCAGTAGATCCTCCTGTTTTGCTCCCCACTCTGTCTCTGTGGAATCCTTTCTCTCTCCCGTAACTCTGACTTAGACCCCAGTTATTGCATAAATAAATAAATAAATAAATAAAATCTTTAAAAAACAGTCCAATTCTTTGTCTTAGATCTTCCTGCTGAATCCTCCCCTCCCACTTTTTTTTTAAATTGAGGTAAAAATACCGTATGTTTCAGAAATACAGCTTCAAACCTAGAAAACCCGGGCCCTCCCTGGTGGCTCAATGCATTAAAGCTCAGCTAGCCATAGCAGCTTCAGCAGAGTTCGATCCCCGCCCCCAAGGTGAGACAGACCTCTCCTGACTGGCCTGCTGCTCCCCTCAACTGTGTACTTCGTCGATCTGTCTGTTCTGCTCCCCACTCTGTCTCTGGTGAAGCCTCTCACTGCCCTGTACCTCTGGCCTATACCCCAGTTCTGTATGCATAAATAAATAAATCTTAAAAAAAAAAAAAAAGAAAGAAAATCTATGTACTGCACCACTCTACCCCTGGAGGTTTCATTGCCATCTACCTCTATGCAGTAGACCCCTCGCACGCCTCTTCCCCTCTGGTAACCACCTTTGGTTGTCAGAATCTAGGGGCCCTGGTCCTTGAATGGGCAAAAACAATAGCTTTCCTCCTGCTCCTTCCAGGTAGTGACTTTGGGTTGTGAGGACTGAGATAAAAACAACAGGTAGCCGATGCCCATCTTTGCTATGTCTGCTCCGTGTTAGTATTTACTCTCTTCCCACTGCTTAGGGGCAGCCAGATAAGACAGGGGGAGAGAAGCATGAGCAAAGCCAATTCTAAAGCTTGGGATTGGGAGAAGGGGAGGAAAGGGGAAAGGGGAGACTGGCCTGTGCATGGGGGCAGGGCCCCCACCACCCCAGGGTTTGTCAGCATAGTTTGTTGGGCCCACCAAGAGCTTCTGACTGACTGACTCTGTGTGTGTGTGTGTGTGTGTGTGTGTGTGTGTGACCAGGGTGGGGCAATGAAGGTGAAGGTGGAGAGGGGAACAGGGAGGGAAAGCTTTTCGAGCATTTTCCCAAAGACCACACTTTGAGAACCTCTGGCCCAGATCCTGCTCCTGCTGACCTGTCTTTCCTTCTGTGCTAAGTCCTCACCATGGGGTGGGCACTCGGGAAGCCAGGGAAATAGGGCAGTTTGCTCCTGGCTGGCTGTTAAGGGCAGCAGTTTCTTTAGGCACCAATTCTTCTGTGGAGACATTTTCTTTTTTGAGATATTTTCTTCAGTATTTTGAAATCTACCGTCCTTAGCCTGGACCAAGTGTCTAATGTATGTGCGTGCATCTATGTGCATGAAAATTTGCTTATGTCCCATATCCATCGATATCACCTTACTCCACAGCTTGTGATACTCAGTACTACACTTTATTTAAGCTCAGCTATAAGTTAATCCACTGTGTTAAGGCTCCTGATGTCCACAGCTGGAGACTAACATTCCCCAAATATAAAAAATACCAAGTGTGTGATACCAAGTTATGTGTGAGCATGGACTGCCGGGTCTTCAGCCCATCGAGAAGTCTTGTTTAAGGAGAAAGAGTGGGTGGTTTTAGGTGAGATGATGCTGAACAAAGAATCAGCTGTGTGATAAAGTGCACTGTTAGTCCCTCCCAAGTTTCATGGGTACAGAGTAAGAAACAGACATATTTAGAAGGGTTGCTGATTTCACACGAATTGGTTACCAAGAAACACCTATTCAGAGGGTGCAGTGTCCTTCGCTTTTCTTTTTTTTAAACTATGGGACAGTCACCAGAAATTGCATTATTTTTCTTTTTCAAGATTTATTTTATTTATTTATATATTCAAGAACTGGGGTGCAGGCCAGATGCAGAAGGGGAAGTGAGAGGATTCATCAGAGACAGAGCAGGGATCAGAACAGGCTGACTGACTGACATACACTGCTGAGGGGAGCGGGAGAGGTCTGCTGTGCCATGTGGGTAGCTCCCTGGCTGGGGATTGAACTTGTGCTGCAGTGGCAGCTTCATAGTGCTGAGACTTAACCCCTTGGCCATCAGGGAAGGCCTGCATAGTTACCTTTGACTGAAATTATTATTATTTTTTTTTAAATTTATTTTTGCATAGAAGAACTGGGGTACTGGCCAGAGGTGTGGGGGATGAGATGATTCACCTGAGACAGAGCGGGGAACAGAACAGGTGGAGTGACTGAAATGCACTGCTGAGGGGAGCAGCAGGCAAGACAGAAGAGGTCTGCTGTGCCATGTGGGTCAGTCTGCTGCACCATGTGGGTCACCTCCTGGTCTTGGATCCAACTCAGGCCTTAGCAGTGATAGTGCTGACTCTTAACCCCTAGATCCCCAGAGATGCCCTAGATTTATTATTGACTTAATGATTTATGTATGATAAGTAGGTTTATACAGTATGCAAGATTTATCAACTGTATCGATAATGAAGATCCATGTTAAATATAGCTTGTATGTACAATGTATAATTTAATGTGCTATGTATTATACACAGTTATATGTACTTGTTTATATACCCGGGACATATCATTTAATGTATGATATGCATATAATGTATTATGTAACATTAATACATGCAAGTAAGAATTTGTAGTACAGGGACTCTAGCATTAGATGCTTCTGCTGTTCCTATTAAAAATCCAGGGCCTGGGCCCTCTCTGCTGGCGTGACAGGTTAAAGTGCAGCACTATGAAGCTTTCTGTGGCTGCTGCAGCAGAAGTTCCAGCCAGGGAGCTGACCCACATGGCCCAGCAGACCTCTCCTGTCTCACCTGCTGCTCCCCTCAGCAGTGTGTTTCAGTCAATCAGCCTGTTCTGCTCCCTGCTCTGCTCTGGTGAATCCTCTCACCCCCACATCTCTGGTTTGTACCCCCGTTCTTGTATGCATAAATAAATCTTAAAAAATTAAAAGAAATACAAAGTCCTGGACTCTGACACTAGAGACACCGAACCTACAGACGGGCAGTGGGGTCCGTGGCCCCAGTCCCTCCATGGAGGAGGCCTTTCCTTGAGGCTTCCCCTGCTTGGCTGAGGGTTCTTGGACTGAAATGGTAACACAGTTACTCTCTCACAAGCCTCATGCCAGGACACTTCACCAGGAAACAGTGCATGGGACATTCATGGTATCATTTCCTTCCACTGTTTCTAGTAAATAACATTGTCAGCAAACTTTTGTCAGATGTGCAATTGTCAGAGGCAGAGGACAGCAGATTGCTGTGGGCACCGCCCTTCCCATTGTTCCTTGCATCAGCGCGTCCCTCAGTATCTGAGGGGTCCAGCACCAAGCTGGGGTGTACCAACACCCTGGAAAGCTCCAAGACCCTAGTTCAAATGGTATCTAGGAAATAGTGACCAGGAAACAAGAGTCTGCATATTCACTCCAGATGCAAGCGACCAGGGTGGAAATTTCCATCAAAGGCTGAACCCAAGGATGCAGAATCACTGGCTTCTGGATCTATTTCATGATCTGTATTCCATGCAGACGGGGCTGCCTGTGCTTCTCTCCTTATTCTTCTCCCCTCCCGGTCCCCGAAAATCCTCTTGCAGACTGCAAATTCCACCTGTGTGTCTCTTGTGTGGTAACAAAGTGGTTTACTGGCCACTGCAAAGCATTGCATCAGTTTACTCTAAGAATCTACAGTTGAATGGGGAAATGAAACATTCATCCTGCCTTTCCTTACAAACCATCTTCAGGGTAACCAAAGAGCCTTAATACAAGAAAGCAAACTGACAAGTCTTGCAACTGAAATGTTCTCAGGACCAAACGACCCTATGTTGGCAATGAATAGTATCAATACATAAGTGATGCGAGGAGGATGGACTATTGGAGATTAAAACAAATTAAAGTCTTTTGGGCTTCCTTGGTGGTGAAAGGGGATAAGCCTCAGCATTATGAAGCAATCCACAGCCACTGCAGCACGAATTTCAATCCCCAGCCAGGGAGCTGACCCACATGACCTAGCAGACCTCTCCTGCCTCACCTGCTGCTCCCCTCAGCAGTGTACTTCAGCCCATCTGCCTGTTCTGTTCTCCACACTGTCTCTGGTGAATCCTCTCACCCACTACACCTCTGACCTACACCCCAGTTCTTGTATGCATACATAAATCTTTAAACAAACAACAAACAAGCAAATGTACAAATTTAAAAGACTTTTGTCTTGGCCACTGACCCAGACTGAGGAAAACTTGGAAACTTTGGGGTCACATGAGCCGTGAGCACAGCAGCATCAGCCAGCCCCCAAGAGGCCATGGCAACACTGGTGGCACTGTCACCATAAGATCAACTTCGACAACTGTCACCCAGGTTACTCTGGGAAAGTTGGTAGGAGGTGTTACCTCACAAAGAGGAAATGGAGCTTCTGACCAACTGTCAACCCACATAAATTTAGGACCTTGGAGAGTGAGCAGACGTGGGCAGGCACTGCCAAATGCAGGGCTGGACCTATTGCTACCACCGATGCAAATTGCTACTGCAGAGTTCTGAGGACAGGAGAGATCCCCAAACAGGCCTGATTCTTCAGCAGAGCTGCTGGGGAAGGCTGGGGGGTTGGGGGGGGGGGGGAAGAGGTGTCCTAGTAGGTTAGACACGAGACCCAAGTGCTTTCAAACCACAAAAAGACTTAAGAGACAATAACAGGCAATGCATAAATTTTCTTTGGATCCTGATTTGAACAGATCACCTATAGATTGGACATAGCTGAACAGTTCATGTAATTTGAACATGGCCTGGGTGCTACATGACCCCACAGCTATTGGTAACAATTTGAGTGTACAATGGTTCATGGTTATATGTAAAAAGTTCCATCTTATACAATGGAACAAAGAAAGTTTGTTCAGCAAATGGTGCTGGGGAAACTGGGAAGCTACATGCAAAAAATGAAACTAGATCACGACCTCACTCCATGCACAAAAATCAACTCAAAGTGGATTAAAGACCTAGACATAAGAACAGAAACCATAAAATACCTGGAAGCAAAGATGGGTCAAACACTACATGACATACACTTGAGTGACATCTTTAAAGATAGAGCACCCAATGCCACAATAATGAAGGCAAGGACAAATAGATGGGACTACATCAAGTTAAAGAGCTTCTGTGCAGCAAAAGAGACATTACAAAAAACAAACAGACATCCCACTGATTGGGAAAAATTTTTCTCACACAAAACTAGTGATAAATGATTAATCACAAAAATATACAGAGAACTGACGAAACTCAATAAAAATAAACAACCCCATCAAAAAATGGACAGAAGAGCTAAAAAGACACTTCTCCAAAGAGGTAATGCACATGGCCAACAAGCATGTGAAAAAATGTTCAACATCACTCGTTATAAGGGAGATGCAAATTAAAACCACAATGAGATACCACCTCACCTCAGTGAGAAAGGCACATCTTCAAACAACTAGCAACAACAAATGTTGGCGAGGATGTGGAGAAAAAGGAACTCTCCTGCATTGCTGGTGGGAATGCAAACTAGTACAACCACTATGGAAAACTGTTTAGAGGTTCCTCAAACTGCTTACCATGGAGCTTCTCTACGACCCAGCAATCCCACTCCTAGGTATCTACCCAAAAGACACAAAAACACTGATTCAAAAAGATACCTGCACCCCCATGTTTACTGCTGCTTTATTTACAATTGGAAAGACATGGAAACAGTCCAAATGCCCAAAAGTGGATGACTGGATTAAATAGATGTGGTACATATACACAATGGAACATTACTCAGCAACCAAAAAAGAGGAACACATGTCTTTTGCAGCAACATGGATGGAGCTGGAGAATATCATGCTTAGTGAAATAAGCCAGAAAAAAAAGGAAAAATACTGGATGGTTTCACTCATAGTAGGAGTATAACGGACCAGGCGAGAAAATAATAATAATAATAAATAGCCATATACCAGAGACATTTTATGGGGGTGGAGTAGGGAATGGTATCAAAAACAGTGGGGGGAGGGAAATGCACTGGACTATGGTGACGGTACATGGGTGATTTGGTGATGGGAAGCCCATGGGGGTTACAACTGAGATGACAAAATACACAAAATGATGTAAAAATAAACTATTATATATATATATATATAAAGTTCCATTTTAAAGAATGAGATTCATACTTAATGTAGGGGCGAGGTCTGGGATTTGCCTTAACATACTCAAGCCAATGGAAAGAAATAGGAAAAAGACGCATCTTGATAACTGCTGACCCTGAATGTGGGGTGCATGGGGTCGATGAGGGCTCATCAAGCTATTTTCTTTGTGTTTTTGAAAATGTCTATAAATGAAAGCACTGAAGTATTCCATATTGATCACACATGCTGGATAAAATATGACAACACTATACCATGTCTTCACATACAGTGGGATTACTCCACCTCTCCCATCAGGTAGAATAAATTATCCTGGACCCTCCCTGGTGGCACAACAGGTTGAGGCACAGCACTATGAAGCTATCCGCAGCCACTGTAGCATGAGTTCCATTGTCCACCAGGGAGCTGACCCACATGGCGCAGCAGACCCCTCCTGTCTTGCCCGCTGCTCCCCTCAGCAGTGTGTTTTGGTTCTGCTCCCCACTCTGTCTCTGGTGAATCTTCTCACCATCACCCCCACCCCCGCCTACACCTCTGGCCTGTATCCCAGTTCTTGTATGCATAAATTAAAAAAACCTTAAAAAAAAAGAATAAATTATCTTAACATTTTTTAGAGAAGCAGTTGAAAGCAAAACACAACTCTAACTTCAGGCTTAGAGGTCTCGCCCAGAAGCTTTAGACACTGACCATCTCACTGAGGCACTGTATTTTTAAAATTTTTTTTGACATGGAAGAAAGCTCTCCCCCTCTTCCCTAGGCTACCCAGGTTCTTTTAGTTTTTAAAATTTATTTACGCATACAGAAGTGGGGTACAGGAGAGAGGTGCATGGGAGAACAGGCAGATCGATGAAGTCCACTGCTGAGGGGAGCAGCGGGCAGGTCAGGAGAGGTCTGCTGGGCCATGTGGGTCACCTTCAGCGCTGGGGATTGAAGCAGCTGCAGCTAGCTTGCAATGCTGTGCTGTACCCTGTTGCGCCACCAGGGAGGTTCTGCCCAGATTCTTTTTACAAACATCTGTCTTAGAATGAAGCTAATATGTTCTCACATAATTTGTCACAGTGCTTATTTCTCCACCAGGCTGACCTGGGAGAGATTTCCCCTCTACATTTTATAAACCTGCCCCTGCCTCATGGAAGATAGTGTCCACTCCATCTTAAAATAGAAAACATAAAACAAAGCAGGTCTTAAAATCTCGTAGGCCTTCCCTCGCTCCTCATTACATCCGTAACGATGAATCTTTATTTCTGTGTTGAGAAAGAATGTGAAAGGGGAAGGGTTTGCCAAAGTCAGATATTCATGGTCAGTACGCACACATTCCCTCCCACACACGCATTCCCAGTTCTCAAGTGTCTATGAAGAATAGACATGAAGCAGTGAAGTGACAAAACCAGAGACTACAAATGCTCATTCGCCTTCATTCATAACATTAATTTATAAACATTGTGATTTATAAATAATCAAGGCTGCTGTTGCACCTACATCTGTACCCTGCATCCAAATGTCCTGCCCCTGGAACGGTCACTCACCCTCTTCAGAGCCAGTTTGCACCTCCAAAGAAGAAGTTCATTTCCCCCCAATTCCCTGAGTTCACACCGATTCAATTCTGCAGGCCCACCCACCGTGCCCAAGGAATGGGCCCACTGTTCCTGGGTGGGCACAAAGGTGAAGGGCAACGGAACCAGCATCGTGGCAGGGCAGCACCCCGGGCCAGGGCAGCGCATCCCCTGTGCGAGAGGCCAGTCTATCGTCCTGTGTGTCCTGTTGAGTGATTTCCCTGTCAACAGACTTGAGTCTAAAGGTAGACTTGTCTCCAGCAGTCCCCTGCAGACCCGCGGAGGGGCTACCTCAGTGGCAGGTGCCCAGCTGCTCAGAGCGTCCCATACACACTGACTTTGGCCAGGGAGATGCTCTCCCAGTAGCGGTTCCGGCCCTTCTCATACAGGATGAAGAGCTGGGGGGGCTGGTTCACCCTACCCGCGCCGCCTTCCAGGGTTGCCAGCGATGAGTAGCCACTGGGCCCTGGCCACACCTGGATGTTCTCCTTCCGCCATGAGGTGCCATTGCTGAAACTCCAGCGCAGGGTCAGGTTCACGCCTGTGGAGAGCAGCAGAGTTAGGGGAGGGCATCTCCCCATGCCCCGGGGTCCCGGGTCACCCCACCCTGCAGACACTCACGGGACTCCCTGTGGGCTGGGTTGGAGAAGAAGATGATGCCGGAGTTGGTGGCTACGGCTCCCGCGGCGACCACTGGGTCTATGAGCTCAGTGTCGAAGGTCACGTCACGCAGCTTCAGCGTGTCACAGCCGTCGTAGCTGCGGAGGACGATGCGGCAGCGGCAGTGGTAGTTGTTCTGGTTCCGGGCATTGATGACAACTGAGCCGTCCGGGAGTTCATAGGGCTGAGGAGAGAGAACTGGGGTTCAGAAGTTCCAGCGGGTGGGCAGGGTACGGGCCAGAGGGAGCAAGTCTGGGAGGGGGCAGCCAGAGCTCAGGTCTGTGAGTGCAACAGAGCCCTGGAGGCTAAGACTGGCTGAGTGGGGAAGCCACTGGCAGGTTCCTCACCTGACACTCATCAGGGTTGAAATCGTTGTTGCGCTTGGGCTGGTCGAAAGGGATGCCGGTGATCCCACCGCCGTAGTGCCAGGAGGCACCGTGGTCATCGCTGACGAGGCAGAAGACCCCATCCCGCTCCAGCGTCCCGTGGCCACACACAATGAGCCGGTCCTTCTTTGGCTCCCGCTGTTTCTGTGGGAAAGAGATGAGTGTCACAGAGGGGCTCGGAAGCTGGAAGGGACCCAGCTATCACATGTGAGGACACTGTCTGGTCCCCTTCAAGACTGTCCTTGCTCACCGAGGGATCTGGAAGGATCCCACAAACAACTACTATGTGATTTAAGAAGCTCTTGTGGCCCTCCTTGGTGGTGCAAAGGATTAGGATGCAGTAAGCTAGCCACAGCCGCTTTGGTACAAGTTCGATCCCCAGTCCCAGAGGTAAACCACATGGTGCAGCAGACCTTTCCTGACTCGCCCACTGCTCCCCTCAGCAGGGTATTTCAGTAGATCTGCCTGTTCTGCTCCCCACTCTCTCACTAGTGAAGCTCCTCACCACCCCTGCTCTCTGCCCTGTACTCCAGTTCTGTATGCATAAATAAATACATCTTTAAGAAAAAAGCTCTTATGCAGAAGATGAAGGTCATGCACAGAGGGAATGCACAGGCACACACACCCCACTTACCAACCTGTGCACCATGACACAGAACTGTCTGCTCAGAAGAAGGGGTGCCTTTTCCTACCGTGCACAGGATCACAGGGACAGCCCTGCTGACAACCCTCATGTGGGAGACAGTGCCAAAGTCCCCTCTTCCCTCTGGCGGGTGTTCTTTCTAGCATGCCCTTTTCTCCCACAGAGTCCATTCTAATCAGGAGATCTGACCTCATAGGACCTTCTTGTGAGGAACTTTAAGGGGATCTTCCACTAGAGAGCCCACCACCCATCTCAGGACAGACCTGAATGCCAGAGCCGGGGCCAGGGGCAAACATCTCAGTGCCGATATCCACAGAGAGGTTCCGGGGAGGGCTCCAGGAAACACCATCGTCCTTACTCCATATCAACATGGTGGAGGATACCTGGCAGCCAATCTTGTGAGCACAGTGCGCGTAGAAAAGAAATATCGTTCCTGTCTTATTATCGCTCACCACTGCGCCCAGGTTCAGGCCATCCGTGGATTCCCCATCATTTACAATGAAGGCTGTAGGAGACCATGTGCTGCCTGAAGAAAACAGGGAAGAAACCTGAGGTGAGCACGCTGGAGACGCCCATTCACCACTCCCTGTTAGTTTCTACATTCCGCTAGAGACCCAAGGCCTAGGGTGTCACTGGACCTGCCCCTTCTTTCCTCTGTTCATATCTACTCTATCCTTGCTCACTCCACCTGCCACACATGCTCCTTCCTAGTTCTCAGTAACTTCTCTCCTGGGGCTGGTTACATCTGCCTGGTGCATTCTTCCTCCAGACTTATTCTTTCACCTCCTTTGAGTTTTTGCTCAATTATCACTCATCTAAAATTGCAGTCAAATGCTGACATGCCTCACACCTCTTCCCCTACTTTTCTTCATTGCATTTCCCACCTTCCAACACATGCAATAAATTTACTTAATTAGTCCCCAGCAGAACATAAATTCTAAGAGCAACAGGATTTTTGCTCTGTTTTGTTCATAATTATTCACAGAACCTGAAACAGTGCCTGGCACATAGTAGGTGCTCAATAAAAATCCGAATAATTGCCATTTCCAGATCACTGCCTGGGACATTTTCCTTCATGAAGTTCTCTCTAACTGCTAAGGACCCAGGCCTCCAACTCTCCATGTTTCACTATTCTCTGGACCCATGGGCAGGTCAGGCTCTTCCAGCTTAGCATTAACTCTTGTACCCTGATCCGTGGACCTCCGCAGAGCGATGAATTTGGCCCCCTTGTCTACATCAGACAATTTTCTGGCCTCAGCAAAGGCAAGGAGAGTGCCCCGAGGAGTGACTGTGATGAGAGGGATGCGGTAGGTGTCCACAGATCCAATCAGCTTCCCGCTCACCCACAGCAGCTGCTCCATAGTGACCAGTGGATTCACCTGAGATGAAAGAGAGGCAGGTCAATAAGAAGAAACTTGGTTTGGGGTTTCAGAACAAATGGATTGAGACTCAGGCTCAAGTTCCCCTGGGAGAGGCAGGCTGATGGGATCAGGAGCCCTCAGCTTTGTTCTCTGGATTCTCCTTGTTCTGCAACTTCTACACTCACTTCTTAGGAGGGGAGTGGGACTTCAAATAGGGAAGAAGCTCAAACCTAGGAGACTCTGGAGGAGAAGTGCAAGGGCCGGGAATGGAAAGGGGAATGGGAGTAGTGGAACGAATGGGATATGAGACAGACGGCGGAGCCTCACAGAGAGAAGGCTCAGCAGTCCTGTCCTGGAGGGCCCAGGGCACAGACCCAGACGCGAGGGTCGGGAACTGGGCTGTGCGACTCACCAAACTGAAGTCGTTCTTTGCAGTAGCACCGACCCCTGCCAGCGACAGCAGCAGGGAGAAGATCCCGACAAATAACTGCACACTGCATCCTCCAAAAGTCTCTACCAGCCGCTGTGCCCCGCGTCTGCTCTGGCGCACTGCGCCAGCTCTCTCCTCGGTCATCTCTCCCGTGCAAAGATCCCGATCCAGACCCCCAGGAGGAGACCTAGTTTGGAGTTTGTCAGCTGACTCTGGCCCTTTAAACATTCAGGTGTCACCCGCACCCACCCAGCCCGCCCAGAGCTCGCAGCACCCGGCCCCACTTCCGCCATTCTCATTGGCCCTCACAAGTCTAACTTTTACGTCACCCGCCGGTGCCCCGGGCTTGCCCTTCCTATTGGCCGTCTTCGTAGGTCTGGAGCGCGTGACCCAGTGAAAAGCGCCGCGGCCGGAGTAAAGGGGCGGGCATTACTCCCAGGGAGCCCTGTGATTGGCCCCGGCGTCTGGGGGCGTCATAAGGGCGGGCCTGTTTTAAAGATGCAGGCGCGGGGCAAAAGAGGCGTCGTATTGTCTCGGATGGAATGAAGGTCCCAGACTTTTTGAGAAAACAAAATATCATTCTTTAATAAAATCATTTTACTACAAAATGGGGGTAGGGAAGGCTGTGGAGGGGAGCTGGGAGACGAAGAGCAGCCCCTGATGAGGATGAAGTTTCTCACTTCTTCGTCTTCTTGTTCCCCGAGGTCTCCTGATTTTTCTTGCCCAGAATCTTCTGAAGGTTCTTGGACATGTAGTAGGGTCGAGCCTGGGAGCCGTCGTTCCGCTCCAGGTCTTCCACTGAGCCAACATAGACCAGTAAAAATGGACCCTCGGGGATCACCCCCCCCCCC
>NW_004567156.1:1226039-1254095 GCF_000260355.1 Condylura cristata
GGGGATTAAAATGCCTGGCTTCTATTCAGACTGCACCATCACTGGCAGTTTACCCGAGGGTCAGGTTTTGTAATTTATTGAGCAAGTTATGTAATCTCAGTTTCCTTATCTGTAAGGTGGGTAGGTGGGGGTGGAGTGGGGGAGCCAGTTACAAACCAAAGCCTGAATGAACAGCTGTGGTAGGGTAAAAGTCCTTTCTCACTACAGCCACCTGCTGGGAAGTCTCTAGTTGCTAACTTCTCCAGATTTTCTGGAAGATGCCAGAGACCTCTCCCCAGGAATGCTTTCTTCTCACTCCCAGAGATCCTGCCTGCCCTATACCTTACTTTTTCCTTTCTTCCCCAACCACCCAATCTGAGGATGTCAGAAGAGGCTCCCTCAAGCTCATTTAATTCATGAAGTCATTATTTCTAGCACTGTCTCCAAAAAATCAGAGAAGTTTGGAATCTTGATGTTGGGGGTGGGGAGTGTGAAGGGTGTCACTCACAGAAACAGAGGAAGAGGGTGTCCACACACATGCCAAAAACATTGAAGAAGCCACTGGCAATGACATAGGCCCCCAAGATGCAGGTCTGGAAGACATGAGGGCTGTTAGGATTCCTTTGGGGGAGCTGGGAGGGTGAGGTGAGATGGAGTCACTCACCATGATGGGCAGCCAGTAGTAGTTGAGTCTGGGGTTCTCAAAGTCCTTGCCCAATCCCGGGATGCGACCGGAGAAAAAAAAGGACAGGACCCCTGTGGCAGAGGTCTGAAGGTCAGTGTTGTTCCTGGGGTGACTTTTTTAAATGTCCAGCACCCCTGTCCTTTCCCTAGAACCCCAGACCTGGTCCTTACCGACACCTCCAACCACCAGTAGCTTCCCGAAAAACAGCAGCAGGTCTGTGACTTTGTCCAGGACAGCCACCCTACGTAGGGATTTAGGGTAGGTGGGGGTGAGAGGCCAGGCAAGGCTGGAGACTGAATTGACTATAATAATTTGCCAAGACAAGTGCAAGATATGCTGTGTTCACATTTCAGCAGAACAATAACTCAAGTTTGAGGTTCTTCTGAGCACAGTATGGTCATGAAGCCAGACTTGGGTGCAAGATCTGTGGTGGGGGTCCCAAAATGTGGGAGTGGCCTGACCTGACAATGTTCCTCATGAGCAGCTTGAAGGCATCTTTGGCTGAGGCACAGAAATTCTTCCCATAGATGGCAATCTGGGTGAGGTGGAACATTCAGAGTTAGCTGTGTAAGCTGCTCAGGATGGAGGGGGCCAGTGTCTAGGGGCCCAGAGCAAGTGAGCACACTGTGGGGCTCACCATGATGTATGCGTTGCGGTTCAGGAACTTCACAAACTTTTCCAGACACCAGAGGCAGCACTTGAAGCAGCATAGGATGCACCGGGCTAGTGCATTCTGGGCTCCTGGGGGGGTGGGGGTGTGTGTCAGGGGGTCAGACCCCTGACAATCTCTCCTCAAGAATGCAGCTTGGCCTTCCCCAGCCCCGGACCTTGACTTACCTTTTAATCGGTGGTCAATGTACTCCAAGATGACCCGGGCTATCTGCACGAGGCTCAGGATGAGGGATCCGAAGGCCAGCGAGCCGATGTGATAACTGAAGGTGTTTGGTGGTCAGACGCAGCCCTGGGACCTGACTCCTAGGCTCACCATTCCCAGCCTGCCTGCTGCTTACCGTAGTGTGCGAGTGAAGGCAGAGCACAGGGGGAAAGTGGGTATGTCCTTGGGCTTGTGGAGGGCCCAGTAGAAGGAGGCAAAGGCCCCTGCCAGGACACATTGACCCAGGGCCAGTACCCAGTTGATGGTCCAAAATAGTCCCAGGAACCCATAGATTTGCAGGTTGAAGAGAGAACGTTGAACCAGGCCTGTGGACGTGTAGCTCTGGAAGACGCACATCGCTCCTGGGCAGGAGTTATTCACTGGGACCTGGAGGATTTTGAAAGAGTAGACTCATTCCCAACCAGGTCTTCTCTCCCAGAGAAGAGAAAGGAGGTGCAGCCTCCTCTCTCAGGAGTCGCCTCTAGCTTCACTGGTACAGCTTGCCTACTGTGTTAGTGTGATTAGCTTCTTTCAGCCTCCTGATGGGCAAGAACTCCCCAAGCCTCAGTGGTGCAAGGGCCAGGTGTTGGCCTAGCTAGCTCTCCCTTACACTCAACCAGCAATCCCCTCCCAGAGCAGCCTCGGCGACTTCAACTAAAACAGTTTCTAGCAAAATCGAAGAGTGAGTATAAGATAATAAGGATTTACTGTTGACTTTATTGGGTATGATAGTGGGGTAATGGTTGTGCTTTCAAAAATCCTTAAGTACTAAGAGTCATCCTGTTGTATTACCGGTGGAATGACACCATGTCCAGAATTTGCCTTAAAAAACCCCAGAGAGAGAAAGAAAAAAAATCTCCAGGGAGGTAGGGAGGGCAGGCGAAGCCAGCACTGTGGAAAGCTGCAGGTTGTGGAAGGCACAGCAATTCTCTTTTGTGTGTGTTTGAAATTTTTCCAGATAAAAACTTTCCAGCAAATGTGACAAAAATATCGACAATTGCTGAAACTGAGTATATGTTTGAAATTTTATGTATTTTGTGTGTAATTGTGCCTCTGTGTCTTCTCCACTCCTGGGGAGGGTTGAAAGCAAGAACCAAGGTACCTAGGACTTTTGATACATGTACCTGGCACACAGTGGACCCCCCAGATTTTCAAGGGAGCCTATTTCCTTTACTCAATGGGGGCATAGGCCATTGTTCCAGCTCAGAGGAGCGACAACTTTGAGAATAGTCAATGTCTAGCAATCTAGTGTCAAGGGGAGAGTTTGGGGAAGCAGCTTCTCTCCCAGGAGCCCCCAGAGTGTCCCACCTGCCTAGAGAGGGAAATAAAATAAAAAACAAGTCCCCCCAAAACATAGTTAAACAAAACCACTCTACAGCTATCAGCTCTTATCAGATGTCAGCCAGTGTCCAAATCATTTACATGCCCATGTCCTGTAACCGCAGTGGCCCTGAGGGATGGGTATTATGATTAGTCCCATCTTACAGATCAGTGGACACAGGCTCCCAGGGTCAAGAGGTTGAATGGCCCTCCTGGCAGGGGAATGTCCAGGGAAGGATTGCACCCCCCCCCCCAAAGGTGCACCTCCTTCCAGCCTCCCTTCTTTCCCTACTGTGGCTGTCAGCAGGGAACTAGACCTGGAGCCTCAGAATGACTAATGAGATGACAAATGGCCCTCCCCTTCCTGGCTCAGCTGGGGCTTGTGGTGTGACCTTGAGTGAATCCCTTACCCCCACTGGGTCTGTCTCTGTACAAAGAGAGGTTTGGGCCAGTTGGCCCCTAAGATCCCCTAAGCCTCCTCCATCCCCATCCCCACCCCCCTTACCAGAGGGTTGCAAGTTTCATTCAATATCAGGTTCTCACAGCCAGACAAGCTGGAGTTGGGCACCCGTAGGACATACTGGGGTTGCCCTGATGTGGCCAGGTACCCACATGGGAGTCAAGGAAAGTTCTGTGACATGGGGTCTCCCTAGCTTCCCCCCCATCCCTGGATCCCTCCCAGGCACTCATGCAGGTTGGTCATGGATAAAACCATCTCTTCTCCTTCAGCTCTGACCAGGGCTGTGTCTCTGCACAGAGAAAAGGGACCCTGCCTGGAGGAGCTGTGTGGCAAGCCCTGCCTGGCCCTGTCACCCCCAGGACTCCAGGATGACCCAGTGGTGTGGGCAAAGGATACAGCGAAGTCATGGCCCAATAAGCGATGCAAATGAACAGGAGGACAAAGGTGACCAGTGGGTAGAACACAGTAGACATCATCTGTCCTATTGCCCTGTGGGGAGACGAGAGCATGGCCCTGGAAGACCCCCAGGGGCTGGCCCTGGCATGGGGCCCACGCTGCCCTTGCCAGGGCCTGCTCCTCCTCCCTTGGCTGGCCACACATAGGTGCTCACTGAATGAATTGAGGCCTACAAATCAGATTCAAGAGACCCTGAAAGGAAACTAGAGTCGTGGAATTCACCAGGGGCAACTTCGGGGAGATGTGAAAAGAACACTCGTAGGGTGGCCACTTGCCCCACTGGGCAGGCAAGACTTGTTTGGGAGCAAACTCCTGCTTCTCCTCCCACCTGGATTCCTGCCATCCACCAACCACCACCGCCACCCTAAGTACCACCACTCCCAGAGCCCGCACAGAGGGAAGTGGCCCCGGCTCATGTGATCCCCATGGCAGTCCTACAAG
This sequence comes from Condylura cristata, assembly GCF_000260355.1. NCBI lineage: Eukaryota > Metazoa > Chordata > Mammalia > Eulipotyphla > Talpidae > Condylura > Condylura cristata. Next base: position 1,230,255 of record NW_004567156.1, read on the forward strand.
GCAGGAGCTCTTATAACCCCCACTTTACAGACTGGTGAACGGGGACTCAGGAAGGCTAAGTCACACAGCAATATTACTGTGGTTTAGTCTGCCTCTTCTCTTCCGCACCCTGGCCCCAGCCTGGCCCGCCCTGTGCCCCCTCCTTCCCAGACAGGCCTGACTTGCTAGCCTCCTCCAGGAGGGCGATGGCGATGAGGATCCGCAGGCGCAGGAAGATGAGCATGAGCAGCAGGATGCCTTCCAGCACAGCCAGCAGGATCACTGGGGCAGACGGGGAAACGGAGTCAGGGCCGGCAGGGCTGAAGGCAGCTCTGGGGCGACAGGCAGCTAGCGGGGAGGTAGGCCGGGCACTCACTGGCCGCCAGCCAGGTCTCCTGAACGCTCAAGTAGGAGCTGAGGTCGAAGGTGAAGCCCAGCTGGGAAATGGAGGACCCCTTGTCTCGCAGCTGTTGATACTCCTTCCAGCAGTGGAAGATGCCGTAGGCCAGCACGCCCAGCACCCCCAGGATGAGGACCACCACCAGGGGCTTGGCCACCAGGCGCAGAAGCAGGATGAACAGCATGCTCAGGAACAGAGCCACGCCAAGGGCGCTGGGGTAGAGAGAAGTGGTGAGGCTCGCCCAGTCCCCCTCAAACGTTTAAAAACAGTTCAACTCTCCCTTTTCAGAGGCCCCCAGATGCCACTGCCTAAACCTCAGTATCTCCAGGTTAGAACTTCTTTTTCTTGTAAATTCTTCAGGGTGGGGTGGAGTGGGGTGGGATCTCCCTCCCTGGTGGCTTAATGGGTTAGAGTGCAGCACTGCAAGCTAGTCACAGCCACTTCAATGCAAGTTCGATCCCTGGCCCAGGAGGTGACCACATGGCCAGGAGACCTCTCCTGTCTCGCCCGCTGCTCCCCTCAGCAGTGTACTTCGTTGATCTGCCTGTTCTGCTCCCCACTCTGTCTCTGGTGAATCCTCTCACTGCCCCTATACCTCTGGCCTGTACCCCGGTTCTGTATGCATAAAAAAAAAAATTTATTAAAAAAAAGATTCTTCAGGGCTTGGGCTCTGTTCCAAGCTCTGGCTCGGTCCTCCCCTGTCCAAGTCTTTGTTTCAGACATTGAGCTGGGATGGAGAATCGGAAGGCGAGAAGGGCACAGACAAGAGGGAGGGGACTCTGGTGACTCACATAAGAATCCAGTGCCAGGAGTGGGCAAAATCTTCGAAGATCTTAACACTGATGTCACGGGCATTGAGGCTGTCGAAAACCCCACTGTTGGAGAGAGGTGGAGTCAGTGGGGCCGTGGGTGGGGAGGCGTGTGAGCGGACATGGGCTCTGGGGGATACGCACCTGATTCCCTGAGTGATGTTGGTGTTGGTGAGCCCCGGGAGGTCAGGAACAGTACTGTTGACCCATGGAAGGCAACGGCCCAAAACTGGATGGAGAGAACGGGGTTGTCTTGAAGATCTGTGGTCCCCGACACAGTCCATGGGGTCCGCAGAGACGGAAGGGGTGATGAGCCCTAGTAGGGCTGCTCTTGATTCCATAGCCAAATTGGGGGATGGGAGGCATAGGGAGGGGAGCTCCTGCCCGGTGGAGCTTCTCCTCCCTGCTGCTGTCTGGGCTCAGACCCTCGTGCTCTCTGCTTCCACCTGGCGACATTTCCACCCACCCATCCACCTGTCCCCGTGCCAGGGAGGCCATGGCCCAGCAGACCTCAAGCTTCCAGGGCTCTAGGTTGCTCAGACACCTCTGGATCCTCATGGCCAGGCTTCAAGACCCCACAGTGCAAGCCCTGCCGACTTCCCCTCACCTCTGTCCCTTGCTGCACCTGAGTACTCATCTTCCTCCAGAAATCCCAGACACTACTGCTGTTCAATTCCATCTGCACCTCACTCTCCAGGAAGCCTTCTCACCCCAACCCATCTCCAGCGGCACCGGTTTTGTGCCTACACGGTCATTTACCTCCACTCTCACCACAACCTTGCGTGGGTCTTGCGTTCGTAGTCTAAAGATGAGGAAACAAGGCCAGCGAGGTTGCTAGCTGGCCGAAGCCCACACAGCTGGAAAGCAGTGGGATTTAAGCCCAAATCTACCCTGATTTTGGGGCAGTCATTTGCAAGACTTCCTATTCTACTTGTACAAAGAACTGGAAGTCTTTTTGCATGACATAATTTCAATTTTTTTTCTGTTAAAAATGACATTTATGGTAAGATGGAAGAGGACACAGAAAAAATTAAAAATTGGTGTGACCCCATCACCCAGTTATATTCACATCTAACGTTTGGGGAAACATTCTCTTAATCCTTCCAGTCTGTTCCCTGTGCATGGGAGTATGTATATGTGTGGTGTCTGTGCATGTTTTCATGAGATCATTGTGTGGACCCCATGTTCCATCTGGAACTTAGCTCAAACTTAGCACATCTTCCCTGTGACTCTCCCCAGTGCTCAGCATAATAAACACTGATGATCTTCCGGTAGCAGAAAGAAAACCGAAGCTGTGCGGCTATTATCTCTGGGCCTGGTTTCCTCATGAGAGCAATAAAAATACTGGACTAGGTGATGCCTGAGAAAAGAATGCAGCTTCTCACCTGGGCTAGAAGGGAGCAGGAAACTGGGGCAGAATTCTTGGGTCAGGCTTCTCAGCACTTTCTGGAAGGTGGAGAGGGGACAGACAGACAGTGGGGTAAAGGAACGAGCCCCCTCGCCATCACCCCAATTACCTCCCCAACCCTCTTGCACTCCCCGCCTTGGCGACAGTGATGATGTTGGGGGTGGTGCTTACCATGTCCTGGGGTACCCCAGGCAGACAGAAATTCCTGTTTTCATTGTAGAAGACCTCCTCGACTGTCAGGGTGTATTGCCTGGGTTCCACAGTCCATGTGGTGTTTGGACAGGACGACACGCACACCTAGTGGCAAAGAGTGTAGGGGTGGGGGATAATGGTGGCTAGACCCCACGGAGATTGGGGCCAAAGCAGCCTGCCAGCTCTGACCTGGGGTGTGGAGCACTGTAGGCCTTTCTCAGCTACTGCGATGATGTTGGCATCCAGGACGCAGCTGAAGATGTTGAAGTACAGGAGATAAGGCTTGTCACTGCGCAGGGGAGGAAGCCAGCGTCAGGGCCAGACCAAGGAGGGGGCGGGGAATGACTGCCAGCGCCATAGTGACGGAGATACACCACCAGCTCCTCACCACCCGCTCCTGGCCCACAGGATGCTCAGTCTAGTTGGGTAGGCACGAGAGATGCCCAAAAGTTTTCCTAGATTAATTTAACATCACGATTGCTTACAAGTGTTTGAGCTTCAACTCTGCAGCCAAATAATCACCCAGCTTCACGACCTTAAGCAAATCATTTAACGCTCACTGCCTCAGTCCCAGCATGTAAAACAGTATCTACCTCGTGGGGTTTAAATGAATTTGTGTATGTCCGGAACATAGTAAACACCGTAAGCAATTTGAGGTTTTATTATTTATTGAACATTTCCTGCACACCAAAACAGTATCATTTCAGGGATCATCCTTGCATTTCAGATGAGGGCTTCACAGCTCAAAGAGGCTGAAAAACTTGCCTAAAGCCACATACCAGAACCAACCCAATCTCAAAGTCCATGCAGCACTGAACCATGACTACAGCAGAGAAGCAAAATTTGCCAGCCCCAAAGCTGTCTCTTGGGTATAAGGATTATTTCGAAGAGACTTTAAAAGCTGGGTGGAGGTTGCCCTTTAATAAGAAACATTTGCATGTGTAAAGAAAAGACTCCCTTTGTAAGTCAGGTCCTACCGGAAGACCTCCTTTCTCTCCTCTTATAATGCACGAGGCAGCAGCTTAAATCTGCATAACAGTCTTACCCATTCACTATGCTTTCCCCTTGACCTCCCATAATGGTCAGCCCTGGCCCCCACCCCCTCATATCCTTTGTTTTTAATAGAAGTTATTTAAGGAGGTAACAAGCCATTTCGGTGAGTTACTTATTTCTTGCTGAATCTCCCCTGTGAATACCAGAGGTATACACATTATTTGTTTTTTTCTCTTGTCAATCTGTTGACATGTGATTTTATCTCTTTGCCAGTCTAGAAGATCCAAGAGAGGGAAAGAGGAAGGGAGACTCTCCTCTCTCCCCCACACAACACTGCCTCCCTATTTCTGGGGAGACTCAGAAGCCAGCTGCCCAGTACTGGTGATTTCTCCACATGGTCTTGAGTGGGGGAGATTCCAGAACGCTGGGAGGGGGTGTGGAAGAGCTTAGGTCACTCTGGAGCCTGAGTGCCCATCACCTGCCTTATGTTTCTCCTGCCCCCTCTTCCTGCCTGGGTACTCACCTGTTTGCTCCTATCCCGCAGTAGGCCCCCGTAGAGTTCCTGGGGTACAGGACTTGTCGGGGATCTCCATAGACCCAGGCTGGAGACACAATGGCACAGACAAATCACCAGAAAGGAATCACATGGGAGGGAGCAGCTGTACGTATGGCCCCTCCTCCACCTCAGCCCCAACTTTGCAAAGCTGAAAACTCACCCAAAATGCCCACCACGATGTAACCCACAATGAAGAGCAGGAAGAGGACGCAGCAGATGACATCTGTGCAGCTCCTGGAGAAAATGGGGTATGTAAGGTGGGGAGGGGAGGGGGTCTACAAGAGCTACAGTTGGAGAACTGGGGGTTGCTGAAGATGGGCATCGGTAGGCTGTGTTCCGTTTTTTAGAAAACCCTTTTCTGGGTGGGCCCACTTTCGTCTGAAGCATAACACAGAGAAGCTGGGTGGACTCTCCTGAGGGTGCAGACACACAGCCAGCGACCAGGTCCAGAAGCATCATAAACCTCAGGAGGCCTGTGCCCACACGTGGCACAGGGGCAGTTTTCCTTTTTACAACTTTCTAATCATTTTCCAGCAAGCACAAAGCAAAAGTAAGACCCCTTTCCCTCCAGCACCTCCCAACTGCCACTGGCAGAGCTGGGGCCCAGGACTCACCTGTCCTTGATAGGGCCTCGAAAGGAGGGGTTATATTCCGCTGGTTTTCCTAAGGGGTGTGGGGCGGAGTGTAGACAGTGAGGTATTGAGGGGGTTTCTCCTCATTTCCTGTCCTTCCCAAAGCTTCCTGCCCTGGGATCCCCCTGGCCCTTAGGAGTTTGGGGGAAGGGAGTTGGATAGGGGCCGGGCTAGCTGGAGGGGAAATGGAAGTAAGGAAAGGTAGGAGCTAGGCCTAGTTAGCAGCCAGTGGGTTTCTTGCTGTGAACCTATCCAGGTGGCCTTGGAGGGAGGGAAAGGAGACCTTTAGGGTTAATTCCATTTCCAGCTCAAGGCTGCCAGTTAATGTCAATCACCTCCTGCCCCACCCTAGTCATTTCTTCTGGGTGTGGACTCTGCCACTAGCGCTCTAGTGCCTCCATGTCCCCATCCCAATCCCTGTTCCCTCTCTCTATCCTGCCCAGGGTGGGCACAGATGAGCCCCCGCAGGGAGGTGACAGCCCTTCCCCACACCTGCCCCAGCTCTACCTCCACCCTGTCACCTGAAGCAGTGGGGAAAGAAGTTGAGCTAAAAGCACCAACTCTGGGAGAGAGAGCTGGGGAGTGAGGGAGCCCAGTAGACCCCCACCCAGAAGGGACCTCTATCAACCTCTGTGCAAGCGCTCAGGGTGACATCTGAGCCAGGCCGTTGCGTCCTGTTCCTGGTCCTCCCTAAGTACACACGGGAGGAGGTGGAGCCAGGCTGCCAGGGTCGTGGGCACCCAAGAGGGAGCAGGGTAGAGAGCTGGGCAAGAGTGTGGGAAGGGGTGGGGTCCACTCTCTGCAGGTGCCCTGGACTCTGTCCCTCTTGGACATGAGGTCAATCATTGACCCAAAACCGTTCCAGGAAGTCTACTAAGGAATCTCACTCTTCCTTCCCTTGGCCCTCTGCCTCGGTTCCACCCCACCCCCAAATAAGGGTTTCTTCCTCTCCGGATTCCCAAACCCCAGGGACCTTTGTGGGCAGGTCCCTGTCAGGACTGCTCACAGGGATCCCAAAGGCTGGTCCTAGCTCACGTTTCCCTCAGGCCTGGCCTCTGCCACTTTGATCCTCAGGCCTCTGGGACGGGCTCCAGCTTTGATCCCTCATAGAGATTCTGGGGACAGGTCCCTTCCTCACTCCCCTCAGGTCTGACTTACCCTTCACAGGAAGGCCTTGCCCCCACTCAAGAACCAGAGGCAGTTTCCACTGCTAAGACTCAGACGCAAGCCCCAGCCCTGTCTCCACAGCCCAGGTCCCACAGGGCCCCCGTGGGACCCACCTGCCTGCTGCTCCTCACAGCGACCCTGAGAGTCAGACCCCCCAATGCCCTTCCCCCTCAGAGACCCAGAGTTCAACCAGACTCTTCTCAGACCCTAGCTGATCCTCAGAGTAGGGGGCCAGGCCCTTATGTCACTCTTCAAGGGCTCCTTAACACATGACACTCCCAGTCCCATTCCCCTGTCGGGACCCCTGGCCATCCTGGCTTTGTTTCTGGGTCCGACGGGGACTCCCTGCAGCCCTATCTCCTCAGAGACCCATTACAGTCCCCAAAGTCTCCCCAGCAACAGCCCACAGCCACTGAACTGCATCCTCCTCCCCAGACTCTTGATGCCGCCTCCTTCCATCAGCTGGCTTCCCGCCCGCACCCCCTACGCACACAAGGGGGACCCAGGACACCCCCAGTTCCTCTCCCTGGGGTTAAACTGTAGCCACGCAGATCAGGCAATAGACCTTCCCACCTCCCGCTGCCGCCCGGCCGCAGCCTCACCGTAGGGCTCGTCCTTGTCCAGCTTTTCCTTCCCCCCCATGGCTCAGTCTCCAGAGTGATTGGAGCCCGGGAAACCTGGCGACTCACCTGCTGCCAGCCCCGCCCTCCCACACACGTCACAGCCCCACCTCCACCTGTGGTCCCAGACTCCAGTTCCTCCTTCACAGCAGCAACCCCACAACTCTGAGCCTGAGGGAAGGAAGGCCCAGCTGGGCCAGGTGCTCAGGGCTGCTCGCTGTGTGGGGTAGGCGGGGGCTGAACTGTGGTCTGAAGGGATTGGCAGGCTCTCAGGAAAACCCTTCAGCGCTCACACCTGTAGCCTCCTGCCATTAGCATGGGTTTGTTTAGCCCTCAACTAGATCACAGACCAGTGGTCCCCCACCCCATTCCCCCAACCCTCCTGTCCCCAGGGCTCTACCGCAGCCACACCCGGAACTGCTGCCTTCCCAACTGCAGCCTTCCCGGTCTCTGCCCCTTGGACCCAACATTCCTGGGGCCTGTGCCCATCCCCCCCGCCATCCCCAACAACCAGCCAGTTTATTACCAAATCCAACATTTATTCAGAACAAAGGAAACCAGTTGGCATAGAGGCCCAATTTCAATTCATCAAACTTCAGCTGAGGATGGGGTCCAGGTGCGGCCAGCCCTGAAGTCACCCTCCCAGGGAAGAACCAGCTCTGGGAGACGGGCTGTCAGACCTCCAGGGCCTGGCTGGGGTCTCTGGCCAAGGAATGTGTGAAGGGAGAGGTGGAGGAAATTCAGCAGCCCCATGGGCCTGGGAGGCAAGTGGCCCAGGTGGCTGCCAGTAGGTTGTCCAGGAGAGGGAGGGGAGGCTGAGTTCCGCTGGCTCTCGGCTCTCAGGGGTTGACAGGTGGCAGCGAGCTGAGCTCAGGCAGCAGCTCAGGGTGGGGGTCCAGGCGGGCCAGTCGGCTCTGCTCCAGGGCGATGGCCTCAGCTGAGTGCTTGCACTTCTCAGAGCCACACTGGCAGGTGAAATACTTGCTTTTAATGTCCCAGAAGCGGTCACCGTAATCAAACCTGTCAGGAGCACAAGAGGCTTGTGGAGACTCAGAGTCAGATGTCCCAGTGCACCCCCAGGCTCCTGGAGAGAGCCCGGTACCCACCCCTCCCTCTCCAGGTGGGCTCCTTGGATGTCCCATCAGCCGGGGACTTGCCTGTAATGTAGTCATGGGCCCCGCCCCCATGTATTGAAGTTCCGGGCTGTTTACTCTGACGTGGGAGCAGCTCTGCCCTATCTGTGCCCGGAAACCAGGTGCTGTCCAGCCCTCCTTGTGCCTCCCATGTCCTGGGCTGAGCCCCGGGCTCCTCACCCCAGCTCCTCCCCAGTCCGGATGTCTCGGGAGCTGAAGAAGGCAATGCGTGGAAACCGGAGGTCTTGGTGCAGCATGAAGACCCGCACAGGGATGATGTTGGGGTCGCATAGGTGGTTGATGAAGCGGCTGATGTTGCCGTAGTAACGGGCATCGATGCAGTACACCTCTCCATCCTGAGGGGACAGTCACCATCGACACTTACTGCAGTCCTGGTTGCTGGTCCACCTCTGCCCCCCACACCCACTCAGGCTGCCCTCTCCAGGTTTCCACCTGTAGACTGGTCCCAGCGGCGCCGGGGGCTGCTGCTCACCTTGTTGTCTAAGTCGAAGAGATAAGAGTCATCCTCTCTCACATCAGCCTCAGCATCCGAAATCAGCTCCCCGACATACCTGTTGGGCAGGAAGGGGGTGTCCTGAAAGTGAGCAGGCTTGCTGGGAACTTCTCTCCTCACACCCCACAGATCCTCTTCGTAATGAGCAGCCGAGCTGAACACCAGTGAGTCTCACTGACTAACAGGCTCTGCTGGGCCCAAGGCAAGGCGCCATCGTGGGGGAGAAGAGAGGTGACTGGGAGGAGGAACATAGGGACACACTTGGGGAGAAAAGGCCAGTTTGGAAGGATTCCAGAAACCAAGGCTGGGGCTGACAAGTGTGGGGGAAAGCCCAGAGGCCAGTGCTTCAGCGAGAACTGGAAAAGCTGTGGCGGGAAAGTCTGAGGGAAGGCTGGAACCGAGCTGGAGATGACTTGGGAACAGGGAGTCTACATTAGTGCTGTGCTTCTGGGGCTGAGGGGATCAGCACCCTCAGGCAGCTGGTTTGGGCAGAAATTGTTCAGCTTCAGACACTGGAAAGTTTGAGGACCAGGAATCTCTGGGCAGGCAGTGGCAACACTGGGCTAAAGAGAAGGAAGGCATAGCGCTGTGGGAAGGGACTGAGGCCCCGGACTGTGGGATTCGGCAGTGAGGACACACATCTGGAAAGCACATTTGGCCAAGACCAAGGAGGGTGGGTCAGGTGAAGCTGGCAGCACGGGAGGGTGAGCCGAGGGAGGCGGCGATGCCAGGAGAACGGGCACACAGCTAGGAGCTGGGGGCAGGGTCGGTCTAGAGGTGGCACTGGAAGGGCAAGGGCAGAGGCAGGTTTCAGCAGGGAGGAGACTGATGGAGGGGGGCTGAGGCTGGGGAGAGAGGGGCTGCCTGTCTAGCAAAGCGGAGAGAAGATGGGCAGTCCCTTCCGTAGGCAAATGCAGCTAAATGTTTTTTGTTGTTGTTGTTTTTTAAAGATTTATTTATTTATGCATACAGAACAGGGGTGGGGTACAGGCCAGAGGTGCAGGGGCTTTGAGAGACTTTACCAGAGACACAGTGGGGAGCAGAACAGGCTGAATGACGAAGCACACTGCTGAGGGGAGTAGCGGGCGGGTCAGAAGAGGTCTGTCGGGCCATGTGGTCACTTCCGGGGCGGGGATAAAACTCATGCTGAAGTGGCTTTGGCTTCTTAGTGCTGTGCTTTAACCTGCTGCGCCCACCACGGAGGGCCAAAGTAGTCTGATAGCCATGGAGTAGCAGCTGGGGGGTAGGGGTGGGGTTCACATGGTAGGAAGAGAAAGGACTGGTAGGGCGGTGAGGCCCCTAACGGGATGGATGGAAAGGTAGGGTTACCACCTCCATTTTGCAGTCAAAAAGAATGGAAGCTTAAGAAGTAATGAGGCTTGGGCCCTCCTCGGTGGTGCAATGGGTTAAAGCTCAACACTGCGAAGCTAGCTGTAGCCGCTTCAGCACGAGTTTGATCCCCGGCCAGGGAACTGACCCACACAGCCCAGCAGACCTTGTCTCGCCTGCTGCTCCCCACTCTGTTTCTGGTGAATCCTCTCAGCTCCCCTGCACTTCTGGCCTATACCCCAGTACCCCAGCTCTGTATGCACAAATAATTAAATCTTAAATAAAAGGAGTAGAGTGGCTCGCGACAGTAGTGGCAGAGTGAGGGGCTCAGGCCTGTGTCCAGAGTGTGCTTCCCCAGATGGGGAAAGCAGGCAAGCGTGTGAGAGGCTCAGGAATACAGAGGTGGGCATGCAGTCCTCAGCTGTTGGGGGCAGCTAAGGGAGGGGGGACTGTCAGGGAGAAGGGCCCAGAGGGAGGCCTGGGGGTCAGCAGGGGCCCACTCACTCACTCGCAGATGAAGGTTCCCTGGGGGATGGTCTGCAGGGCTCGGACCCCCCAGCCCATCTTAGCTGTCCGGTACAGCTGCAGTCGCACCCTGAGCATGGGGGAAAAAATGAGGTGTTGGGTGGGGGGTGGGGGGGACATGAAAAGCCCCTAAGGATGGGGGAGGAGAGGAGAGGGTGCCGCAGGGAGTCTCACTTGATGCCACTCTGCACGACACGGTTCTTGCAGTTTCTCCAGCAGGAGCACGCCTGGTTACACTCAAAAATCAACGGGGGTTCGATCTTGTTAAACTCCTGCAACAGTCGCCCGTCCTGGGTTGAGGGGAGGGAGGACAGTGGTTCTGTGCGGTGCCTGTTCAAGCGGTCCCGGACCCCAGCATGCCACAGCAAAATGGCCTGCCGACCCCGGCCCAGAAGCAGGAAGGCATGGGGGAGGCCATGCATGCTGAGACCAGAGAACAGAAGCCTCCCCCTGGATTTCCAGGCCGGGCTATGTCCATCTTTGTCCCCAAGGCAGCGCCAGCCCCGGAGTCCTAGGCTAGGTCGCCCTCTGCCACTCCCACACGCAGGAAGCAAGGGGCAAGGGCCCCAGAGGTGGGGGTCACGCACCTTGTCATACCAGCAGCGGATGCTGAGCTGGCCGCACAGGCAGTTGGAGCTGGAGCAGTCGTCCACACACGTGCAGTGCTGGGTGGGAGGCAGGGCTCAGCGGGACCACAGGGCCCCCCCCCCCCCCATGTCCTTTCTCCAGTACAGCAAGCTAGGAAGGTTTCACAGTGAGGGAAACTGACATGTGGCCGGGAAACTGACATGTGGCTGATGGTGCATCCCCAGGGGCACCCCCAGCCTGTATGATGCTCCATGTGCCGCAGAAACAGGACAGGGCCCCCAGGTGGCGATGAGTCCACACTAGCCTCCCTGGCAGCCCCACTTCCACAGCCAGGTGTCCTTGTGGGCCCTCACCTGGCCAGCTGTACTCAGCAGCTGAGGGTCCCCTGGGAAGAGCCCAGGACCCTCACTCACCTGCAGGTGGGTGATGTTGCGGTCGATGTTCATGGTGGACGTCTCACAGTTCTCCGAGATGTACTTGTAATCCTCGGGGCAGGGCTCCCCGTCCACGCCGTTGACACAGGGAATGGGCACATTCTCGTAGCCCCGAGCCACATCCCTGGTAGGAGAGGGGGTGCTAGGAGACTGGGACATGGGTAGGGGGTCTGGCACCAGGAAAGGACTGGGGGGGTTCCTGGGAATTGGGGAGTGACCCTGCCATATAAGGGACATTCTTACATTTAAAAGGTATGTGACGGGGCCCTCCCTGGTGGCACAGTGGGTTAAAGCACAACATTATGAAGCTGTCTGCAGCCACTGCAGCATGAGTTTGACCCCTGGCCAGGGAGCTGACCCACATGGTGCAGCAGACCTCTCCTGTCTCATCCGCTGCTCCCCTCAGCAGTCTATTCCAGTCAATCTGCCTGTTCTGCTCCTCACTGTCTCTGGTGAATCCTCTCACCCCCCTGCACCTCTGGCCTGTAGCCCAGTTCTTATATGCATAAATAAATAAACCTTAAAAAAAAAAGTATATGCTGTTCACCCAAAATACCCTGTAATTTTTATTGGTCAGTATCTGGCAGTACTGGAACTGGGTGAGCCTCTCCCGCCCCTTTCCAAAGGTGGTTCTGGGGCTAGAGGAGGGCCTGGAGGTGTTCTGAGAGGTCAGCGGGCTTGGGGAGGGCCGGCGTCCGCGCCCACTCACCGGCAGATGATCTTCTCGGTGCGAATGGCCCTGTTTCCCACCCCAAGCCGCAGCTTGCGGTTGAGCTGGAGCGCGAACCACACGTCGGAGCGCTCAGGAGTCAGGTCCCACGCGGTGTCCCCCTCCTTGTTGCGGAGCTCAGGGTTTGCCCCGCGGGACAGGAACAACCTGGGAGGGGACAGCAGCTGTGGAGCCTGGGCCACGGGAGGGGCGGAGGTGCGGGGGGCACGGGCGGGTGGGGCCTCACAGCACGCAGTCGTGGTAGCTCTCCCGGGCGGCGATGTGCAGCGGCGTGTCCCCGTGGTAGTTGACCGCATGCAGGTCGCAGCGGGCATTCAGGAGGACCTCGGCGATGGCGGCGCTGCCCGTGAAGGAGGCCCAGTGCAGGCAGATGTTTTCTTCCTGTGGAGGTGGGAAGGGGATGGGCCTCCTCTTTGCTCACAGGCCCAACGCCGTCCACCTCCCCAACCTGACCAAGCTCTTGCTCACGTTGTCTGTGAGGGTAACGTCGGCGCCCCGGGTCAGCAGCATGCGGATCACCTCGATGTGCTTGTGCTCTGCCGCCCAGATGATGGGTGTCCACCCTCCACTGTCCTGTGGGGGGTGGGGGAGAAAGGGCAAGGGGTGGGGGGCTGTTCTCTCCCGGCCCCACTCATCAAAGCCTGTGGTCAAGAGCTTGCAATCTGGACTCTGATTCAACCTGAGTATCGGAGCTCTACCATTCAGGCTGGCGGGCCCTGGGCTAGTCACTTAATAACGCTGCTGGGCCTGTTTCCTTACCTACAGAAGGGGACAAGTAGGGCCCTCCCTGGTAGCACAATGGGTTAAAGCACAGTGCTGCTAAGGTAGCCACAGCCACTTCAGCATCAAGTTCAGTCCCTGGCCAGGGAGCTGACCCACATGGCACAGACCTCTCCTGTCTCACCCACAGCTCCTCTCAGCAGTGTATCTCAGTAGATTTGCCTGTTCTGCTCCCCACTCTGTCTCTGGTGAATCCTCTCACCACCCCTGCACCTCTGGCCTATACCCCAGTTCTGTATGCATACATAAATATATCTTAAAAGAAAAAAATGGGACAAATAGTGTCCATGGCTCAAGTCTACTGAGATAATTTTCTTTTTTCTAAAAATTGCTATTTCCCACTGGAAAACTACATGCAAAAAATGAAACTAGATCACTACCTCACACCATGTGCAAAAATCAACTTCAAGTGGTTTAAAGACATAGACATAAGAACGGAAACCATAAAATGCCTGGAAGCAAAGATGGGCCAAACACTACACGACATACACTTCAGCGACACCTTTAAAGATAGAGCACCCAATGCAATAATAGTGAAAGCAAGAATAAATAGATGGGACTAACTTAAAGAGCTTCCATAGAGCAAAAGAGACATTGCAAAAAACAGGCATCCCACTTACTGGTAAAAAATTTTCTCACACAAAACTAGCGATAAAGGATTGATCATAAAGATATACAAAGAACTGAGGAAACTCAACAAAAATAAACAACCCCATCAAAAAATGGACAGAAGAGCTAAAAAGACACTTCTCCAAAGAGGAAATGCACATGGCCAACAAGCATATGAAAAAATGTTCAACATCACTCGTAATAAGGGAGATGCAAATTAAAACCACAATGAGATACCACCTCACCCCAGTGAGAATGGCACATCTCCAAACAACTAGCAACAACAAATGTTGGCGAGGATGTGGAGAAAAAGGAACTCTCCTGCACTGCTGGTAGGAATGTAAACTGGCACAACCACTATGGAAAACTGCTAAACAAGGAGCTTCCCTACGATCCAGCAATCCCACTCCTAGGTATCTACCCAAAAGACACAAAAACACTGATTCAAAATGACACCTGCACTCGCATGTTTATTGCTGCTTATTTACAATAGGAAAGACATGGAAGCAGCCCAAATGCCCAAAAGTGGATGACTGGATTAAAAAAATGTGGAATATATACACAATGGGATATTACTCGGCAATCAAAAAAGAGAAACACATGCCTTTTGCAGCAACAAGATGGAGCTGGAAGGAATCATGCTTAGTGAAAGGAAGGAAAAATACCAGATGGTTTCACTCATAGCAGGAACATAAAGGACCAGGGGAGAAAACATTAGTAATAATGAACAACTATATACCAGAGACATTTTACGGGGGTGGAGTAGGGAATGGGATAAAAAACGAGGGATGTGCACTGGACTATGGTAATGGCACATGGGTGATTTGATGACGGGAAGCCAAGGGGATTACAACTGAGATGGAAAAAGGCACAAAATGATGTAAACTATTATATTATTTTTTAAAAAATTGTTATTTCCCGGGTCTGCTTATTAAAAGCCCAAGAGGCAGTGACCTAACTGCAATAAGCATCACCTCTGAAGCTTATTTCCCACTCAACGGAAGCCTAGAAAAAGGTGACTCTGCACCTGGGGCAGACAATATGCTGAAGGTAAGGGCGTTCTGAAAAGTGACCGGGTCATAGCAGCACTACACCAGCCTACTGAGGGCTCCTACTGGACAAAGGGTGGAAGGACTCAAAGACTGAGAAGAACGGCAATGGAAGTAACTAACCCATCTAACATATGAAGACTTAATTAAGAGTTAACAGAGCTGGTGATGGCACATGGGTGATGTGGTGATGGGAGACCCAAGGGGATTGCAACTGAGATGGAAAGATGCACAAAAATATGTAAAAATAAACTAATATAATAATTAAAAAAATTGTAAAACAACAACAACAAGAAAACATCAAAAAAAGAGTTAACAGAACATCTCACTTTCAGAGATCAAGGCAGCAAGTCATCCTGAAATCTAATTAAGAAATGATCACCGAGGGTCCTCTCTGGTGGCACAAGGGATTAAGTCACAGCACTGTAAAGCTAGCCATAACCACTTCAAGCACAAATTCTATCCCAGGCCAGGGAGCTGACCCACATGGTGCAGCAGAACTCTCCAGTCTCGCCCACGGCTCCCCTCAGTAGTGTGTTTCAGTCATTCTGTTCCCCAGTCTGTCTCTGGTGAATCCTCTCACACCCCCCCCCCCCTCAGCTCTGGCCTGTACTCCGGTTCTTATATGCATAAATAAATCTTAACAACAGAAATGATCACCGGGCCTCCCTGGTAGCATGGAGGTTTAGGTCTCAGGGCTATCAGGTTATCGCCAGCTACTGTGGCCTGAGTTCGATCCCCCACCAGGGAGCTGACCCACACGGCCCAGCAGACCACTCCTATCGATACACTCAGCAGTGTATTTCAGTAGACCCACCTGTTCTGCTCCCCATTCTGTTTCTGGTGAATTCTCTCACCCCTATTATCTCTGGCATAGGTGAGGGGCTTCCCATCACCCCAGTTTTTGTATACATACATAAATCTTAAAAAAAAAAAAAAAGCGAAAGACTCACCTGTGGAATATAAATACTCCCCCCAAAAGCAATTATACGCAAGCAAGCAACGGAAGGGATAAAACCTGAACTCAGCAAAAGGAACATAATGGTTATCAGAGACAATGTAGCGCGGGCAGGGAGGGAGGCACTGGGCACGGGCGGTGTGGTACAGGGGAATAAAAAATTTCAAGAGATTAGTTTACAGATTGACACTTCGTGAAAGTATTTCTGAAAGTCTCTACAATTGATAAAATTTGTATTTTCACATATTGCATACAATTTACTTTGTGCTGCATTCTTAGAAGAAATATTTTGGATGGTGTTTTATCAACCATTGTTCCTTTTACCATTTCTCCTGTATTTACCAGACCAAAGCATCTATTAACACTTATCACTGTCTCCCAAGTTTCAATCTTCCTGTGTTATAGCAAAATCCCCCAGATTAGAAAAATAATCTGATAAAGAGAGTGAAGAGAAAAAAAAAAAACAAATGAAAAGGAAAAAGAAATGGGGAAGGAGCAGGGCGAGATGAGGGGGAGCAAGGTCAGAGGCCAGAGGAAGCAGAGCCAAGGTCCCCCTCAGGGCCTGCGGGGCCGGGGGCAGCCAGGCCGCTGACCTGGGCGTTCACGTCCACCTGTCCCGTGCTGAGCAGCAGGCTGACCATCTCCAAGTTCCCAATTTTGGCTGCGTGGTGGAGGCAGGTAGAGCCGTCCTCTTCCTGGAGGTGGATGCGGGAGGTGAGTCGGGCAGCACCCCCACCCGCCCTGCCTGGGCAGCTCCCTGCCAGCACCCACCTTGCTGTAGACGCAGCCCCCGCGCTGCACCATGTAGCGGGCAACCTCAAGGTGGTTGTTCACCACGGCCTCCATCAGCGGCGTCCGCTGCTGCTTGTCCACTGCATTGATGTTAGCTCCGGCCTGTGGGGTGGAGGGCACGCAGGCTGGCACCAGAGGGCACTGGACAGGGGAGGGGCCCCTGGTCATTGAGACAGAGGGCCAGGCCCATGCTGACCTGCAGCAGCACGTGGCAGATCTCCACAGAACCCTTCTGGGCGGCTGCATGCAGGGGCGTGCGCTTGCTCTGCTGGTCACTCTGGAAGTTGGGGTCCAGGTTGTCCACTGTAGGGAGAGCCCACCACCATGGGAGAAAAGGGGCAGGTGGTAAGTGATTAAGGGAAAGGTGGCAACTCCTCTGGGAAGGTCTCTCAGGGCCCTAGCCTGGGTCAGGACCCCCAGCCCACCCCTGGGCCTTCCACGGCATTGATCAGTCAGGTGTGACGGCACCTGCCCTGCCTGCAGTACTGAGTCTCGGCTGCAAAGACTTAAGTGAGTGAGCATGCATGTATAAGCACCCCACAGTGTCAGGGCCTCTGCGCTCACGGTCCCCCTCTGCTTCCTACTGCCGCGCGTCTCTGTCTGGCGCCCCCACCATCCCAGGTCCTCGGGGCGAGGATGATGTCTTCGTCGCTGTGCTCCTGGCCTGGGCTCAGCCCCCAGTATATAACAGGTGTGCAATCGAGGTTTTCTGAATGAAAGGCGAGCACTCACAGAGCATCAGGATCACTTTCTGCAACTCCCCCTGCTTCACTGACAGGTACAACTGCCGGGGGTGGAATCGGAGTTTCTTCCTCCTGCCATGTGAGGGGGGAGGTGGCGCCTCAGATCCCAGCATCAGCCTTCACACCTGCAGACCCGCCCTCCTTCCCTTCCAGGCCCTGGTGCCGAGAGCACCTCCCACTCACCTCTCTGACTCCTGGATGACCAGGGCCTTTTCCAGGGCCTCCCGGCCTGGCCCAGCAGGCAGCCCTACGGCTGAGAGGCAGCCCCCATTGGGCAGGGTGAGGGAGGGCCCCGAGCTGTCTATCGTGTCAGCCAGGGGATCACAGGGTGGGCGCCGGGGCTCCCCATGCCCTCGCATCCGGGCGCTGTGGGAGAAGGTACTGATGTCTGAGGGAAGGGGGAGGCAGGGACAGGGCAGGGAACAGACGGTGGAGAAGGGGAGGCCAGTACCTGGGCTGGGAAGTATCTGCTCTCCCGGGGGCATCCTGGGCCAGGGGTGGGGGGGCAGGGGCTGCAGTGCCGGCTGGTGGGGTCACCCCATCCCCCCGGGGGATGGTCACCTCTTGGGCCTCAGACGCATCCTCCCCACAGTGGGGGCAGAAGACCATCCCATTCAACTGGGACACACAGGCCTTGTGAAAGCGGTGGGCCACACGGAAGTCAGGGTGGCACTCCAGGAAGGTGCCCTGGTGGCGGAAAAACCAGGTGGTAAGACTCTGGTTGTTCTCTGCCCTGTGGGACGTTCCACCCATCTGCCCACCAGTCGCTTACCGCTGTGCAGAAGTAGCCGCAGCCCGGACAGCAGTGGTGCTTGACCATGCGGGCACGGTGGGTCTCGCAGAGGACCATCAGCGCCACTCGGCTTGAAGGTCTCATGGTTTCCCGCTTAAGGATCGCCGCATTGCAGCCGGACAGCTGTGGGCAGCGGTGGCGGGTGAGGCTTGGCCTGGGCCGGAGGCCCTCCCCCCTCCTGTCCCTCCCGCTCACAGCCCACCTCTCCATCCACGCTCTCCGTGGCCATGCACTTGTGCCCGGCCCGCTCGCTGATGCGGTCAATCTTGGGCGCTTCCATGCGGCAGCTGCAGAGGGGCAGCTCCTCAAATCCCCGCTCCGTCTCCAGCGAAGACGTGTCATTGGACACCCCTTGGACGGAGGAGAGCGGCAGCTGAGGGAGGCCCTGCCCCTCACCCACTGGGACCCCTGGTGGGGCCTCTCACCCCTGCCCTGCTTTTCCCGCCTCGCTCCGGAACCCCCAAAGCCTGGCCATGGACACCCAGCTCCAGCCGGGTCCCCCTCCGCCCCGTTCCCTCCGGCCCTGAGGGCGCCCCCTAACGGCTCCCTGTCCCGGCAAGTGGCAATTACCAGCGTGGTTGGGGGAGAGGGTCCCCTCGCTGGGCAGCTCCAGGGACCCCAGAGGGACCTCCATGTACTCACTGGGGCCTGAGGAGCCCACACCATTCACTCCTGACACAGAGACAGAGAGAGTGAGAGTGCGAGCTCACAGGCGCAGGGCGCGGCGGTACAAGCGGGCGGACATGCACGAGGGCGTGCCGACGCGCCGACGTGCAGAAGTGCATGCTCTCTGGGCCGGGAGGGGGCTGGAGGAAGGGCGCCCGGCACAGAAGCGCCTCCTCACCTCGCGGCTCCTTGGCCCTCGGGGGTTCCCGCTTCCGGCGTTTCCGCGAAGGCTTCACCCAGGGGCTGTCCTTCCGCCATTTTTTCTTTGCTTTGCGGCGGCCACTGGAACCACTCTGGGAAGGGGAGAAGAGTCAGGAGAGCCAGGTCCCTGGCCCAGAACCCACTCCTCTTAGGACTCCGATCTCTGGGCCCATAACCCCCACTCCTTGGGGAGGCTCATACCCGATCCGACTGATTTCCTGACTCCTCGTCTTCCTCTTCTTCCTCCTCCTCCTCTTCCTCCTCCTCCTCCTCCTCTTCTTCCTCCTCTTCCTCCTCCTCTTCTTCACTCAGCTGTTCAGTCAGAGCTTCAACCTCAGACTGGGAGAGTGGCACAGTGAGGCTGAGGAAGCAGCGACCCGAGGCCACAGCTCTCTGCTGAGGGAATCAGGAGAGGCAGAGCAAGACAGACCCAACCCCCAGGACTCAATGAGGTGGGATAAAGAAAACAACTACTACTACAACCCAGAGATGGCGCCCTGGAGGAGGTGAGTGTAGGCAGGAAAGGGTGGATAGAGGGAAGAGTGGACTGTCAGAGAGCAGTGAAAAAGGCGCTATGGTTACATACAACAATGTGCGTGGACCTGGGCAACATAACATTAAGCAAAAAAAAATTCTAGAAAACAAAAGTAGAGTATATTATTTATAAGATAAACAGGCAAAACTATCATAGTGGATAAATACCCTAGATGAAAAGCTAACAGGGGATTTTATAACAAAGGGATCAAGCGGACACCTCCTGAATCCAATGGCCAAGCTTAATATCACTAACAAAAGACCAGTTGTTCATCTCCTGATGTGACACAAGAAAGCACTGCACCAAGCCATCAAGTTGTCTTGCCCAAAAATACCTGAAGTGGATTTCGCTTCTGGACCTACCAGTTTACAAGAAATACTGGACAGAGAGAAGCGCTATCAGTCCCCAATGTCCAGCTCCTAAATGGGAGGGCTTCTTCAACAAATAAGTGGATAAAAAAATTGTTTTTAAAAGATGGGAAAACTTACAGATCAAAAAAGACCTAAAATAGGGATTCCCTGGTGGTGCAGGGGTTAAAGTCTCAATAGTATCAAGCTATCTCCAGCCACTGGGACAAGAGCGGCCAGGGAGCTGACCCACATGACGCAGCAGCCCTTTCCTGTCTCACCTGCTGCTTCCCCTCAGTAGTACTTAAGTCAGTCTTCCTGTTCTGCTCCACACCCCATCTCTGGTGAATCCTCTCACCCCTCCACACCTGTGGCCTCAAACCTAGTTCTTGTATGCATAAACAAATAAAAATAAATCTTAAAAATAAAGAATCATAGGGCCCTCCCTGGTGGCTCATCAAGTTAAAGCACTGCACTGTGAAGCTATTGCAGGCACTGCAGCATGAGTTTGATCCCTTAAAAGGGAGGTGACCCACATGGCACAGCAGACCTCTCCTGTCTCACCCACTGCTTCCCTCAGCAGTGTATTTCAGTGGATCTGCCTGTTCTGCTCTCCTCTCTGCTTCTGGTGAATCCTCTCACCATCCCTATATCTCTGGCCTGCACCCCAGTTCTATATGCATAAATAAAAATTAAAAACCCTAAACAAATGTCCAAACCCAAACAAACCCTAAAACAAATGTCAAATCCATAGGTAGATCTTATTTCAATCTTGACCAACAAAACCCATTTATGAAGCAACTGAGAAAATGTGAAGACTGATTAGTAGTAAGGGGGATGGCACTACAGAATTACTAGCAAATTTTCTAGGTGTAAAAATGACTGTATTGATATTTAAAACACACACACACACAACAAAACAGAAAGAGACCTTATGGAAATATTTCTCAATAAAATGCTAAGATGCCTGGCAGTTGCTTTGCTACAATACAGTGATGCCTGTGTTGGAGAACATGTGAGTCAAGAGGGCTGTGTGTTAATAAACAGCTAGAACAGGGGTGGGTGCGGGGCGGTGCTCACTATTCTCATCTATTGTATAGATTTGAAAATTTCCCTATGAAGTGTTAAAAAAAAAAAAAGCAAAACAAAAAGGAAAAAAACAAGCAACACTAAGCATTATATTGCCTAAGCAAACATACAGAAAAAAAAAACCAAAGGAAGAGCAAAAAAAAAATAAACAAAAGAAGATAAGACAAAATGAGACCTAGTCCACGCCCAGGAGGTAGCTGCCTCTGTGGAGGGGCAGAGGATGAAATGGGCTGGAGCAGGCTGGGACTGTTGATAATAAGGGGTGGTAAATAGGTGGGTGTTCAGAAGACAGGAAGGAAGGCATAGGGGAGCAGGAAGGACCAGAGAGTGAGCCCTGGATGAGGGGAGTGCTGGCACGCTAGCTCCCTCTCACCTTGCTGTCAGAGTCCACCCGCTCATCCACAGAGTAGGAATCATAGTAGAGGCTGAAGTCGTTCCCCACCACCGTCTCCCACTCCTCCAGGGACCTGGGGTCCCCCTTCTCCAGGGTCACTTCTCCCGAACCCCGGGTAGAACCCAACTCCTCGGACTAGAAAAAGATCAAAAAAATCGAAGCTGCTGGCACTCTCCCAGCAGCCCCCCCATTTCCCTTGAGGGAAGGATGCAGCCCCAGCTCCCTTGGAGTAGCCCCCCAGGTGAAGAGGCCTTATTCTCCACCTCTCCTAGCTCACCAGGCCACCTCCAGAGTTCAGTTTCCTCCTTTTCGCCATATCTGAAAGAAGAAAGAAGGCAGTGAGGCCGGTGCTCTAAAGCCTCAGCACAGGCTGTCACATCAAGCCACAGGCAAGTGGGGGGTGGGACTGACCTGAGGTCACCTTCCCCAGCGAGTGCACGTCATCACTCATGCGGAAATGCTGCACTTCAGGGGGCCGCTTCTCAGGGACTGGGGGCTGAGAGGGAGTACACTTAGGGTCAGGGAGTATCTATGTGCGTTCCTGGGTTGCCTGGAGCCCCACATGGGGGTGGGGTGGTAAGCCATACCCTCAAAAATACCACCTGCAGCTCCAGTAATGAGAACCTGTATTCTCAGGAAGAGGAAGTGTTATCAGCACATCACATACCTGATGCTGGCTCTCCAAGCACCCAGAAACAGGCCCTTTCCCCCAGTTTTACAGATGAGAAAGCAAAGGTTAAGGTCTTGACCAAAAAACTACCCAGACCACACCCAGAACAAAATGACACCAAGAACCCTAAAATCTTGATCAAGTTTCTGAGGCATTTGTCATTTCCCTCCTCTGTCACTTCTGTGACCTTCATTCTCCTCTACAGGGATTTGTTGTAAGAACTTTAAAAATGGAGTGGGGGCATTTTCAAAAGCAGGAAGGAAAAAGTCCCCCTGGGGCTTGCTTTGAGGTAGAAAAGAAGAGTGGTTTGAAGCTGCTTTACAAGGTCATTATCAAAAAAGTAATTAAGTCATTAACTATGTAATTAAGTCCTCAACATGTGTCTACTCTACTCCCCCTCCCCCAAGAATGTAAACTCCAAGAGGACAGGAACCAGTCAGTTCACAGATTAAACCCCAACTCAGTACTTAACACAAGTCACCACTTGGTAAATGAATACGGGAAGTTGACTGGGTTACTAAAAGCCTGAAAGTTAAACTGTAAAAAAAGCCCACATGGGGGCCTCTCTGGTAGCATAGGGGTTGAGTATCAGGCTGAGGCCTGAGTTCAAATCGCCGGCCAAGCAGCTGACCCACAGATGACACAGCAGAACTCTCCTACCTTGCCAGAGCGCCCCTCAGCAGTGAATTTGATTAGACCCGCCTGTTCTGCTCCCCCCTCTCTCGGGTGAAGCCTCCCACCACCCCACCTCTGGCCTACACCTCAGTTCTATGCATCAATCTTAAGAAATCAATCTTTTAAAAAAAAAAAAGTCCACTGGGGGTTATGGCTAATTACCCCGTCTCTCCCAACCCCCAAACACCCCCTATCTCACCTGTCCATTTCCGGGTTTAGACATGGTTTTCCTGGCTCGGTGAACCTTAGGCTGCCCCTCTGGGCTGGTTGTGGCCGGAGGGGGTTCAGGCCCCGCTGCTGCTGCCCCCTGGGCCCCTGGCATGCTCAGTAGCCTCATAGCCAAACTCTGAACGGATGGGGGTGATTTTGCAGCCCCTGTCATAGACATCTTCGCCCGGCTTGCACAAGCACCCCCCTTGCTGGGGGAAGAGGGGAATGACTTTGTGGCATGGCCTGGAACAGACAGGCAGGAGGCAAGGTAAGAGGCCAGGTAGGCAGAGGTTACCCCACCTCACCCTGAGGGCCCCCCTGCCTCTCACCCAGCAGGATGCGGCCCCCATGGAGGTCACCATCTCCCTCTAGATTCTCGGGTTCATCCCCAATGAGCGGTGTGGCCCCTACAGGGGTGTCAGCACCCTCATCGCCCACGGTGACTGTAACAGAGGCTGGGGATGAGGGGCCGGCAGGCTCTAGAGAGTCGGGGTTGGTCTTGGGCAGCGTGTCCTCGTTACGAGGGGCATCCCCCAAAGAGCCATGAACTGGAAGAAAAGAGTAAAGTTCAGGACTCAGGGGGTCTTGTGCTGGAGGAGGTAAAGATACAAACGGGGCTGTTTCTGTAGCACTCACCTCTCTCCGCGGCTCCTCTGGGCTCCTTCTCCAACACCAGCGCCCCCATCTCAGCAGGGGCCTCCCCCTGGGAGGGGACATAAGGGATAGTAGGGCCGGTCAGTCCAGTAGGAAGTTGGGGGGCCCAGGACGCCTGGGCTCTGGGAAGAGAGAGTAGGCTCCGGGGCCTACCTCTTCCTCTATGGGGGCCCCCCCTTCCGCGGCCTCGGCTGCCCGGAGGGGCCGCACGACCCCTCCCCCGGGCCCGCATCAGCCCCCTCCCTCTCGGTAGACCCCGCATCTCTGGGGCCGAGAAGAGAGGAGGGGGAGGGGGCGGGGCCTCCGCGCCCCGGCCCCGCCCCCTCCTCCCGGCTGCTCGCGCCGCTCCCCCTTTGTCCCCCAGGCCGCGGGGACCCCGGGCACCAACCCCTCCAGCGCCCGCTGCCCCCCAGCCCGGTGGTCGGCCCCTCGTGCCCCTCGCGCGTGCTCCTGAGGCCCCGGCGCCAGCCACCCACTCGGGGGCAGCCGGCGGCTGCACGCGCGCCTCCGTGCCCACTCCCCCCACCTCCCACCCCCTGGTCCCCTCATCCGCCCCCGGTGCTGGCCCTCCGGATTGCTGCAAGTCCCGCCCGGGCCCCCCGGCCCCGTTGCACCCCCGGAGCATTGCACGGGTGCGCGCTTCCCCCGGGCGCGCGCGCGGGCATGC
>NW_004567156.1:1254195-1258268 GCF_000260355.1 Condylura cristata
CCGCCATCGCCGCTTGCGCTGGGGGCCGAGCCGGCGCGCGGCCGCCCCGGGTCACGTGGGCGGGGGAGGGAGCGCTAGGAGGAGCCTTAAAGGAGCCACGACGCGCTCTCGGGTCATTTTCCCCCAGAGAGCGGCCCCGGAGGCGGAGGTGTCTGTGCTGCGCTGGGGGCCGCGGGGGAGAATGCCTGCCCTTCGCGGCCACAGCTCAGCAGGGAACCGAGGATGGGGATTCCCCGCCCCCACCGGGTTTTAGGTAACTAGCGGAGCATCCCAGACCCCGGTTCTTTGCCGCGGCTGATCTTGCAGCCTGGCTCGCGGGTGCTTCTCCCGCCTCTGGTTCCTTTCTAGCTTCTGGGTAGTGAGGTGGCAGGCTCGGGTTCGGTTAGGCCTGGTTTCTCTAACGAGCAGGATGGGGGCGATGGGGGCGCGGGGGGGGACACCTTCACCCTGGCAGGCTCTGGATGCTGCCTCTCGTCCCACGGACTGGCATAGCTGCTGTTTTCGCCAGACATGTTACTCTGCCACATGCACTGGGGGCCCAGGTGTGCCTCTAGCGGCCAGCGAGTCTTTGCTGTCCGGGGACTCGAATAAGTAACGCCCCCCCCCCCTTTTTTTTTTGTTTTTTGCCAAACACGTGAAAAGCAGTCAGGCACTCTGCGTGGGGCATAGCTCAGCCAGCCCTGAGCACACGAATAAATAGTATTACACCAAGATACACATCCTTGATAGCAGCATTTAGGGTGCCATCCCTGTGGATGTTACATTACGGTCAAAGTTGGGGAGCCAGAGGTCAGATTTCACTGGCAGCTTGACACAGCAGGTGGCTAGGATAGGGCACCTGAAGCTAATTGAGACCTTCTAGGAACTGTAGTTCTCTTCGGTTAGGTTAGGAGCGATTCCAGAGCTTTCTGGGAGTTGTA
The DNA here is from genome assembly GCF_000260355.1 of Condylura cristata. NCBI lineage: Eukaryota > Metazoa > Chordata > Mammalia > Eulipotyphla > Talpidae > Condylura > Condylura cristata. The sequence goes on from NW_004567156.1 coordinate 1,255,116, forward strand.
GTTAGCCTGGCACCCTAACTTGAGTGAGGCCAAAGTGTCCCCAGAACGAAATGCCTAAACACAGGCTTCTGTTCACGATTTCGGTGGGCAGTGTTCACCCCCCACGCTGGTGTTAAACTCGGCCAGAATTGTGGATCACGTGTTATCACCACTGCGCCGCAGTCACTTGTGTGCTGAGGTGTCTCCTAGGCGCTGCGGTTGCACAATCTGGAGTCATCGGCCAGAGGAGCACACTTGTCACATCCGTTTCTGTGGAGGCTCCCCCAGGCATGGCACCTATGTGAGCAATCACCTGGTATTATGAGTGGGGGGAGAGGCTGTCTAGGGTGGGAGAGTCATATATACGCAGTTGCCAGATCAAATGTAAAGAAAAAAAAGGTTTTTTTTTTTATTTTGTGGAAAACAAAGCAGAAAAACTAAAACCCCAAACTCCAGAAAAAATCCTAAAAAATACGTTTTGTTTTCTTAAAAAATACTGTATAAGTCTCTACTCCTCTCCCTCCCCCACCCCAAGAGCCCTTCTTGTGTCTGCTCATCTAAGTGCCCTACCCCCACCCCAACACTATCACTGTTCCTCTATTGTACCCCACTTCCCAGTATCTACCCAGGATGCTCACCCCATGTTCTCTTACCTGACACCTTACTTTGTTCCCCCTAGAATTTCAGCCAGTCTCGTACCCACAGCCCCCTTCCCCCAGCATGCAAGAACTGTCTTCCCCTTCCTTGTCTGGGATTCAGTAATCCTCTCCCCCACCACTCCCTCTCCCAGGGATCTATTCTAAGAGGAGCATATAAATTGCCTCCTACCAAATTCCCTCCCAATTCCCACCCTCCCACCCACCCTCTACCTCAAGAAATGTCAGAATTTCTCCCTGGGCAGCCTCAGCCAGGAATAATTTTCCAGTCTTCCCCCCCTCATTCTACAGGACCCTTTCCCTCCCTTCACATATCCATGCACTTCTAAAGAGAAAACTCCTCCTCTGGGGAACCCCCACCCCCCATCTCCTTAGCCTTCTCAAAGCACCCTCTCTCTCTGTCCTTTTCTTCAAGAGGCAGGGTCTCTTCAAGGAATCTTCGGCCCCTCCTTCCAGGTGACTGCTTAGTTTCTCCACCGTACCCACCTGTTCCGTTCCCCCATTCCCCTATTCTCCTGGGCCAGGGAGTTCCCCCCTTGCACCCCACCCAGGGCCCCAGCTCTGCCCTGCTAGCGGATGAGGACGTTGATCTCAGCCACGCTGGCTTCTAGCACGTTCTCCGCCGTGGTCTTGCCGTGCTGCTCCTTGAGGTGCCGCCTAATGGCGGGCTTGTGGGCGAAGCGGACGTCGCAGTAAGAGCAGCGATAGGGCCGTGCTCCTGAGTGCAGGTTGAGGTGATCGTGCAGCGTGGACTTCTGCGTGAAGCACTTGCCACAGATGCCACAGGAGTGCGACTTGACGCCGCGGTGCACGTTCATGTGGCGGTTGAGGTTGCTGCTGTGGTTGAACTGCTTGCCACAGCGCGGGCACATGAAGATGAAGTGCTGTGCCCGCATGTGGAAGACCAGCTTCTCCACGCCCTGGAACACCTCCGGGCACTTGGTGCACTTGATGTTCTTTAGGGGGTTGCCACTGGAGAAGCCCCCGGGGAGGGGTCCCCGGGTCCCCCCAGCTCCCAGGCTGCCCCCCGCCCCCCGGGCAGCCATGGCCACCGCTGCCGCCTCCACCAGGCCCGAGGTGGCCCCCACGCTGGCACGGCCTCCGGGGATCAGCAGCAGACCCTCCCCTTCTGCGTCCTCGGACAGGCTGTAGCAGGCTTTCACTACACCCTGTGGTGGGGCGACAGTGCTAGGGGGCACGCTGCTCTGGGCCAGCTCCCCAAGGTGGCTGCCCACAGAGCCTCCGATGCTCAGACCCCCTCCAAGGCCTCCAGGAGGTTTGAGCCGGTGGGCCACCTCCAGGGCCGACTCCACCTTGACAATGCAGATGTCGGACACGTCCTCGTCCTCGTCCTCATCCTCTTCCTCGGCCTTCAGCTCCAGGTCCTCATCCAGCGGGAACTCCAGCTTGACGGGCCTCAGGAGCGGAGGGGGCAGAGGAGGTGGGGGTGGGGGCTTGGGAGCTGGCTTTGGGGTCCTGGCAGGGGGGAGGAGGGACTTGGTGGCACTGACACTGCTCACAAGGCTGGCATCACCCACCCCGTCCTCTTTGAGGCCTATTTTGGGCTCGATGAACTGGCTGAGCGCATTCCGGCATTTCTCCACCACGTGCTCCATCTGCAGGTAGGAGGCAGCCGTAAGGTAGTTGACGATGTCTCTGACAGCGAATTCCAGGGCGCCAGTGTAGCAGGAGAGGAGCAGGTCGGCCACGATGCGGGCACTGTGCATCAGGGAGACCTGCAGCTCAGAACTGGGGTTCAGCAGGAACTGGTCCCGCAGGAAGGGTGAGCAGGCAGCCAGGATGACCTTGTGGCCGCGGAACTTGAGGCTGTCGGCCACGATGGTCACGTCGCAGAACCGCTCCTCGGCGCGGAGCTGGTTCATGTTCCGCAGCGTAGCAGCCTCGTGGCCAGGCAGCTGGAAGCGCAGGACTTCCACCCCAGAGGCCATTGTGGCGGGGGTGGGCAACCCTAGTTGGGAAGGAAACCGTTCAGAGACAAAGGTCTCTGCCTCTCCTTAAGCCAAGGCTCCAGGCCCTTCGCCCCTATTCCAAGGCCCCGACCCCCCAGCATCAGGTCTCCCAGTCTTCAGCCCAGTCCTCAGTTTCCCCAGCCCTCAGGGAGGCGCTGTCCCTCCAGAGGAGGGAGGCGTGGTTCCCGGGGGCGGGGCAGAGGCGTCCACACACCCCCAACCCGACAGCCCGCGAGGATGGGGTGAGCCTGCCCGCGACCGCGGGGGAAGGTCGGAGAAAGGGGGCGCTGAGGCCTGGGGCTCTGGTCTCCCGGGTGGCCCGGGCTGCAGCCCACCCCCTTTTACTCGCTCTTCCGCCCCCCCTTGCACGTTTGCACGCGCCTTTCACGTCCTCCTACCCTGCCCCCACCCCGCTACCAGCACGCATTGTACACGCCCCCCCCGCTCAAATCTCCGTGGCACGCCCCCCCAGGTCCACGACCCTGAGTGCACGCGCCTCTCACCTGGCCCGGTTCCGCGCGCTGTTTTTTTCCCCCCCTATTTCCCCC
>NW_004567156.1:1258922-1260970 GCF_000260355.1 Condylura cristata
CCCACGCGTGCGTGCCCTGCTGAGTGCTTTCACAGTTGCTCCAGCCGCACTGCCAGACTTGCCCAACTCTCTGGAAGCCGGTGACCACCCACGCCCTCCAGGCCTCCAAGTTGTTAACTTACTACAGAGCCAAGCAAAACGTTCCCTTAAACTTTCTGCGGGCCTGTAAAATCACACCCACCCTCTCCTCCCTTTTTTCTCAGAATCGATAGCAACTTTTTTTTTTTTTTAAGATTTATTTATTTCTTCATACAGAACTGGGGTACAGGCCAGAGGTGCAGGGGCTTCGAGAGACTTTACCAGAGACAGAGTGGGGAGCAGAACAGGCAAATGGATGAAGTACACTGCTGAGGGGGGAGCAGTGGGCGGGTCAGGAGAGGTCTGCTGGGCCACGGTGGGTCAGCTCCCTGGCTAGGCATCGAACTGGCACTGAAGCAGGCCAGCTTGCAGTGCTGTGTCCTAACCCATTGTGCCACCAGGGAGGGCGCCTGATGGCAACTTTTTGCCAAGGCAAACGCCCTCCACTTGTACTCCTTGTAATTCTTCTGATTATAATATTGTTTATACTGCTTTAAATCTTTCCAGCATCAAGGGTTCCTTTGGATTTCTGCCCGTGATGGAACTAAGTCAGAATTCCACTGCCCCAAACAACTACTCCCAGCTGTGCACCTGCCTTCCCTTTCTCTGTTACTCTCAAACTAAGCTGCAAGTCTTCAGTGTCACTGTCACAGCTTGAAGGATGGCTACCCTTCCCTCCCTGTAACTCTCATACCCACCACCCACTTCTTCACCCATCCAACTCCAAATGAAGAAACTATTGTTTCCTGCCAGGTGGATTCATTTATTACATTCTCTGAGAGACGGATCGTTTTCCATAAGCGTTAATTTGAAGCTGCTTGATATATATCACTTGCTTATTATCTGATTTCCCCATTTGACTGTAAATATCCTGATTGCAGGAATGTTGTCGTGAGTTGTTTTGCAAATAAGTCATGCAATAAATGACAAGTCTCAGTCATTCCTCTTCAGTGTAGCCAGCATTTACTCAGGAAAAGCTTGTTTCTAATAATTGAATCCTGAACTCCAGGGATGTCTTTGGTGAGATAAGGGTTAGTGTGTAGGTTGTTACTCTTTGCCTTTTCCCTTAAAAATTTCTTGGATTTTTTATGCCTTCACACCATCCTCTTTCTCTGAAATGACTTCTTTGTTCATATCTCCTTTATTGTCAGGTTACGTGGGTTCTAGAAAGAATCTTGGCCTTTGGGCCAGTTACTTAATTCTTTGAATATAGCATCTTTACCTTTGAACTCGAGACCCTGATTCCTTTTTTTTTTTTTAGATTTATTTATTTATGTATACAGAACTGGGATACAGGCCAGAGGTGCAGAGGGTGAGAGGATTCACCAGAGTGGTGAGCAGAACAGGTAGATAGGCTGAAATACACTGCTGAAGAGAGCAGCAGGTGAGACAGGAGAAGTCTGCTGTGCCATGTGGGTCACCTCCCTGGTTGGGGATCAAACTCAAGCTGAAGCAGAAGCTGCTCTGGCTAGCTTCACAGGGCTGCATTTTAACCCCTTGGGCCACCAGGGAGGGCCGAGAGATCCTGAGTCCTCATAGGACTAACGTGAACTTTAAGTGGGATAGGCTGAAATTTCAAAATAACTTTGAAAAATCTGTTTCCGGGCCCTCCCTGGTGGCGCAAACATAGCACTTTGAAGCTACCTGCAGCCACTGCAGCACTAGTTCAATCCTAGGCCAGGCAGCTGACCCACATGGCACAGCAGACCTCTCCTGTCTCACCCACTGCTCCCCTCAGCAGAGTATTTCAGTCAATCTTCCTGTTCTGATCCCCACTCTGTCTCTGGTGAATCCTCTCACACCTACTGCACCTCTGGCCTGTACCCAGTTCTTGTATTCATAAATAAAGAAATCTTTTTTTTTTTTTAAAGATTTATTTATTTGTGCATGCAGAACTGGGATACAAGCCAGAGGCTCAGGGGCAGTGAGAGGCTTCACCAGAGACAGAGTGGAGAGCAGAACAGGCAGAT
>NW_004567156.1:1262160-1263625 GCF_000260355.1 Condylura cristata
GAGCCTTCCTGGTAGCTTAGGAGTCTCTGCACTCTCACTGAGAAGGCCTAGCCTGATGATCCTGGGCCAGGGAGTTAACCCACACATGGCGCAGCAGACCTCTCTTGCCCTCTATTCCCCTCAACACTATTTCAGTAGGTCTGCCTGTTCTGCTCCCCACTCTGTCTCTGGTGAATCCTCTCACACACCCTCCCAGACCACACACCTCTGGCCTATATCACAGTTCTATGCATAAATAAATCTTTAAAAAAAAATTTGAGGTATAACTGACATATGACATTTTATTAGTTACAGGCATGATCATGTAATTTTATTATGAGTGAGTCAGAGGGTGTTACAAGAGTGAAGCAGCACTAAAAAATCAATGTTTGCAACACTTTGGAAATTTAATCTTTTGGCAATTATTTTAACATCTGAAGATTAGTTAGCAGCATAAATATGTGCAAGGCGGCATATAGTGTTCAAAATTCTTTCAACATGAGCAAAAGAGTTGGAAGATTAAGTGCTTCTCAAAGTTCATTGAGTACATGAATCATCTGGGGTTTGTTCCACTACAGATTCTGAGGTAATAGCTCTGGGTAGAACCTGCTGTGCCGTATTTCTAGTAGCTTCTGGTGATGCCAATGTGCAGATCTGTGGCCCACACTTTGAGTAACATCAGAATATAAGAGTGGGATTGCTGGCTGCTGGCGGCTGCACTGGTGCAACTCCCCCACCTGATGCCAAACCATTTTCTGAAGTAGTTGTGGAGGTTTATACTCCTTCCAGCAGTGGATCTGCTGCTTGCAAAAAGGCCACTGCAGTGGGAATGCAACTAGTACAACCACTATGGAAAACTGTTTAGAGGTTCCTCAAACTGCTTAACATGGAGCTTCCCTATGACCCAGCAACCCCACTCCTAAGTATCTACCCAAAAGACACAAAAACACTGATTGAAAAAGATACCTGCACCCCCATGTTTACTGCTGTTTTACTTACAACTGGAAAGACATGGAAACAGCCCAAATGCCCAAAAATGGATGACTGGATTAAAAAGATGTGGTACATATACACAATGGGATATTACTCAGCAACCAAAAAAATAAATAAATAAACACATGTCTTTTGCAGCAACGTGGATAGAGCTGCAAGGGATCATGCTTAGTGAAATAAGCCAGAAAGAAAAGGAAAATTACTGGATGGTTTCACTCATAGCAGGAGTATAACGGACTAGGCGAGAAAATAATAAGAATAATGAACAACCATATACCAGAGACATTTTACAGGGTGGAGTGGGAAATGGCATAAAAAATGGGGGTGAGGGGAGGAAGTGCACTGGACTGTGGTGATGGCACATGGGTGATTTGGTGATGGGAAACCACGGGGAATACAACTGAGATGGAAAAAGGGACAAAATGATGTAAAAATAAACTATTATATTATTTAAAAAAAAAAAAGTGGCCACCGCAGGCTTTCTGATCGTCAA
>NW_004567156.1:1264893-1265533 GCF_000260355.1 Condylura cristata
GCAGGGAGGTGACCCAGCAGACTTCTCCTGTTTCGCCCATTGGCCCTCATTGGCCCTCAATAGAGCCACTTGTTCTGCTCTCTACTCTGTCTCTGGTGAATCTTGTCCCCACCCATATGACTAGTATGTATGTTGATTTAAAGCAAAGAAGATTATCCATATAAAATGGGTGGGCCTTATCCAATCAGCCTTAAGAATCAAAATATGTTTCGTGGAGAAGGAATTCTGTCTCAAAACTATCACAAATGCTGAATCTTGGTCTTCCCTAATGGCACAAAGGGTTAAGTCTCAGTACTATGAAGCTATCTGCAGCCACTGCAATAGGAGTGACCAGAGAGCTGACCCACATGGTGCAGCAGACCTCTGCTGACCTTCCCGCTGCTCCCCTCAGCAGAGTACTTTGTCAATCTGCCTGTTCTGCCTACTCTGTTTCTAGTGAATCCTCTCACGCTGCCCTTCCCCCGCCTCCCCCCCACCTTTGGCCTGTAGCCCAGTTCTTGTATGCATATAATGGAGTAAAGAATGCAGGAGAGGCATCACAAGACTGAGTCACACAAAGGGATGGGTAAAAGGGGCAAATGCAGCAGCTGACACGGCCATAAAATCAGGGCACCAAAGCCAGGATGCCTAGTGCCCAGGT